>NC_056725.1:934864159-935164159 GCF_019279795.1 Protopterus annectens | reverse complement strand
TGGATGACTGGCTCCTTTCTGCCACCACCAGGCATCTACTGTTACAGACCAGGGATGCCGCCATTACACTTTGCCAACAGTTAGGAATTACTCTAAATTGGAAAAAAATCTGCCTTGTTGCCCTCGCAGAGTGTCACGTTTATCGGCGCCGAACTAGCCAGAGGAGAGAATTCAGGCTCTACAACAGTAGGTCTATGCCTTACTACCATTGAGGAAGATCAGGGCAAAAGTGGTCCTCAAGTTATTAGGGACCATGGCTGCCACGATCATTCTAGTTCCCCTTGCCAAACTACACATGTGGATTCTTCAGTGGCTGCTTTTCGCCCAATGGTCACTGCAGCATCTCACACTCTCCCATTTTATTCTGATTACGAACACGTGGAAGCGGAATCTATGCTTGTGGCTTCAGACCAGCAATCTCAACGTGGGCAAGTCCTTTGTCCAGTTGCCACGGTAACCACGGATGCCTCCCAGATCAGGGGGGCGGGCATTATCTTGGCAGGACTGTCCAAGGCACGTGGCAGGATCACAATAACCATTTACATATCATTGTCTTGGAGATGAGAGCAGTGCTATTAGCATTGCAAGCACTTCAGAGCTCTCTCCCTGTAGGGACAATTGCAATCCACTCAGGCAACATTGTCAGTAGTGTGGTACCTGAACAAACAGGGAGGAACCAAATCATACCTCCTTTGCAGAGAGGCACTCTGAGTTTGGCAGTAGGCAGTGTCTTCCCAATGCTTTCTAGTTCCAACGCATATACCGGGGAAGTCCAACATGATTGCCGACAGGTTGAGCAGAGCTATCCTAATGCCTCACGAGTGGTCCCTGAACAATTATGTTGTGGAAGAGATATTCCACAGATGGGGGTCAGCCTTGCTGCGATCTATTTGCCAGCCCCCTCGATGCCAAATACAGCAGCTACTTCACCCTTATTCCCCTGGAGGGGGAGACACCCAGGGACGCTCTGGCTAACGATTGGCCCTCCGGTCTTCTCTACTCCTTTCCACCGTTACCTCTGATATCAAAGGTCATTCAGAAAGCACAGTCTTTGGGGAGCAAAATGATCCTCATTGCCCCACACTGGCCTCGTCAGATTTGGTTCCCTTCCTTCAACCCTATCTAATGGACAAGCCCTGGATTCTGGACCCAGTTCCAGATCTGTTGACTCATATGTCAGGATAGTTCCATCCCTCCATCCAGATCCTCAGGTTGACAGCTTGGCTGCTCCAGTTCCATCCTTAGTCAGGCTTCATGATTTTTCCCCGGAAGTGGTCCATATTCTATCATCTTCCCACAAGCCTTCTACCAGGAAGATTTATTCCAGTAAATGGAAGAGATTTTCTATTTGGGCCCATGAGAGACATATTGATCCTTATACAGCACCTATTTCGGCAATACTGGAATTTCTTTCTCAACTGTTCAGTTAGGGTTCAGCTGCGGCAACCATTAAAGTGCAATTGGCAGCAATTTCTACCTTTCACATTGCTAATAAGCCCAACCTTATGGCTCATAGGCTTTGTAGGGCTTTTATGAGAGGGATATTGTTACTCTAACCTCCAGTCTTTGATCCAGTGATGCCATGGGACCTCAGTTTTGTACTACAGAAGCTCACCTCAACTCCCTTTGTGCCCGCAGCTGTGTGTGACATTAAATTCTTGTCATAGAAGAACAGTATTCTTGGCAGCCATAACTTCAGCTAGGCGGGTCTCTGAACTCCAAGCATTATCGATTAGGCCACCTTATTTGGAGTTCCACAAAGATAGGGTCTCTTTAAGAACCGATCCTTCCTTTGTTTCAAAGGTTGCCTCTGTTGTCAATATCAACCAATCCATTGAGTTGCCTGTGTTTTTTCCCTGAATTCTCCAACAAGGCAGAATTTAAGTTTCATCAGCTGGATGTTCACAGACAATTGCGTTTCTGTTTACATAGGACAAAAGATTTCAGGAAATCAGATCAAATGTTTGTCTCGTTTTCAGACACTAGACTTTGGGTTCCGGTTTCTAAGGTAACCTTGTCTCACTGGATTTCCGATTGCATCTCATTTATTTATGCTTCCATTGGCAAAGAATTACCCTTTAAAGTGAAGGCTCATTCTACACTTCTGTGGCTACCTCAACTGCATTTCAGACTAGGATGTCTATGGATGATATTTGTGCTGCAGCAACATGGGCTTCACCTCATACCTTTATTAGTCACTACAAATTAGATCTGGTCTCTAGAGGCAGATATTCCTTTGGTTCCACGGTGCTCAAGAGTATTTTTCACTGAGCCATCCAAGATCAAGGTGCTAGGGAAGCTATCCCACGGGTAAGAATGAAGGTGAGATTGGACTACATAACATCAAGAAGTTATGTACTCACCATAACATTCGATGTGTGTAGTCCATCTCGCCTTACATTCTTACTAACCCGCCCTCCTTCCCCCTCCTGGAGGACCTGGAGATATTGTCTGTAGGTATCAGTAGTCCTTTCTGTTGAGGTTGTTCTTCTCAGTGTGTGCGTGAGCTTGCAGCAAACAAGATCTGGGGAATAGACCTGTTGTACAATGGGATACCTCTTAGCCATGAGCCAATTGAAGACTTCGAACTAGAGTATGGCCTAGTTGGAGCCGAGGTTCGGCTCCGAAACATGGGTAAGAATGTAAGGTGAGATGGACTACATACATCGAACGTTATGGTGAGTACATAACTTCTTGTTTTGCATTTGGTCTTCAAATTGAAGCACTTTTTCACTCTGTGTGTGGCATAAAATGTGGTTGTTCTTTCTAATCTGTAGCAGACAGTGTGCTACAGGCTGAAAAGCACAGAAAAGTTTTTTTTTTGTGTGAGGAACGTAGATCTGCAAATCTGGATGGCTTGGTCCTTAAGTGAGAAACCCTAGAAAGCCAGTTCAGGAACAGACTTTTTTTGTTCCCCAAGTCTGATTTGAGGAGCATGGATGGTAAAGAATGGATCTGGTGCACTTCTTATTAAGGAATGTCAAATCAGGAATCAACCTTTCCTCAGCTTCAAGTTTAGGGGTGGCATCGGACATCAGAAAAGCTAGTGACACATCTGAAATTAAAAGTTTTATTGTAAAACACTTCAGACATAAAATGCAGTCAGAAACCCTCCCTTTAAATAGGAAAAATTACATCACTTCCTTAAACAAGTACACAGCTCAATCAACATAGTATCCAAACAATAAAACATATAAAAATAATGTAGCATATAAAAATAAAATAGCATATATAAATACACCATCTCAGGATAAAATAACTGTTCAATAAACTAATGGTTGAGGCGGTTTGAGTGCTATCCTATCATTCAAACCAAATTTGTGGGCCTGTAACTTGAGTATCCATCAGTTAGTTGTGCTTCACTTGGTAGGATTTGTTTGTTTCCTTCATTCATTATTGTGGATTTCCTACCAGGACATGGCTGTTCCTTTTGCTCAACCTGATCGAGTTTTAAACAGTGCTAAGGTTTCTATTTTGGATGATTATGTCGAACCCTTTACTGAAGCTGACAATCTCGCATTTTTGTGCAATGGCAGAGCTAAATTTAAACTTGTGCTTAGAACACTATAATTCTGTTATGAAACAACTAACTGATGACATCAAAGGCATTGACAATGAGCTGATTAAGCTACTGGGGACTGATGAGTCAATACTGTTTTATGATGACCTAAAATGGACTTTGTCTTCTCTAGATTTTAGGTCACTACAAGATAAATTTCCTGGATTTTCATAAGGGCCAGGTCTTCTAATGAAAGATTTCCTCTTAAGAATGGTAGCAACTCCGCCTCCTCAAGAATCCTTTAGACAACAAACGGATAGTTGTTGAAGCCCAGGTACATACAGAAAATGAAACCACACCTCTTACAGATACTACATCTGCATCCAAAACCAACGATGTTCGCAGGAAACAGCTATCAATGGAACCTTTTATAGTACCAGCTGAGGATGAAGTTTTTGGAGTGGGTGAAGGTCAATCTACCTTACAAATTGAACGACAGAAGGACTTGGTCAGAGCTGTGAAGCGGAAGAACACAGAGGATGTATCACAGACCACGACCAATGACTTAGTTATCAATATTTCTAACTATGCTTTGAGTGACAATGAACTTTTGGTCTTAAACAAAGGGTTGGGCTTCATACCTTCTGGCTGTTGTGACATAACGGACATTATTGTCGATATTAAGTTATTCACAAGAAACTTGGGTCTTAGACTAATGTTTGGTGATATTAATACCAACAACAATGGTGCGCCATATAAGAAACCGTCCACCTTTATTCCACCACAACATCCTTTACTAGAAGCCTTTGAACAGGCTTGTGAGTCTGACTTGTTCGACTTATACAATGATAAACAAATGAAGTCTAATTTTTAATATGACTTCTGATGAGCAAACAGCCTTAGCCAATTTAAGATGCAACAATGAGATAACCATTAGACAGGCTGATAAAGGTGGAGCTATTGTCGTCTTAGATAGATCTGATTATACCAACAAAATGATGTGTATGTTGTCTGATATTGAGACCTATTTGCCAATACAGCGATCTGATTAAAAAAGTACATGCTTGTTTGTATGATTTAATGTTAACCAACGTAATTGACAACGATCTATACCGTTATTTCTTAGTAGATAAACCTTTGGTACCATCTTTCAGGGGTTTACCTAAAATCCACAAGAATGTGACAAACCCTTCCTTGAGACCTATTGTCTCCAGCCGTGGTTGGCTCACTGAACCGTTGTCCATTTATTTGGACAGATTACTTAAACCTATTGTTTCTGAAGTGAAATATATTTAGTTTAGGGGCTTATAGCAGATCTGATCTTGCCAACAATGGTGACATGTTAGTAATGATGCTGGTATGGACTACATCAGGGCTTTATTAGTCCGAAGGAGTACACCAAATAACACAATAATTAGATGTATGGCTCTCCTTGAAATTGTCCTTGAAAACAATGTCCTCTGTTATGACGATAGATATTTTCTACAAACCAAAGGAGTGGCGGGTATTGGCACAATGGGAAGATCAGTATGTTTTCCACACAGGCTTTGAACATGATAAACATCTTAAATATTATAACAGATTTGTGGACGATGTTTTCCTGTTGTGGGGTGGTACTGTTGAACAATTGTCAACTTTTGTATGTTATCTGAATGAGACGACGGATTTTCTTAGTTTTGAATGCTCTCATTCCTCTGATCAAATTGAGTTCCTAGATGTTAAAATAATAAGGGGAGATACTGGTTTTGACACTGAGTTGTTTAGGAAACCTTGTTGGAGAAACAACTTATTGCATCGCAACAGCATGCACCGAACCAGGCCATCAGGGTTTCCAAATTGACCACCAAGAGCAGCTCCTATAACCATCACAAAACAGAACTAGCCAGGAACTTTATTAACAGAGGCTATGACCAAATGCAGGTACTAGCTGATATTGCCATGGGGGATGTTCATAGGGACAACATTGGAGCCCCCCTATTAAATCGATCACGTCCTTTTGAAAATTTAAATATAGTAGACAATAAGTCCTCGGTTAATAGACTAGTTCTTCCTTACACCAATAGGAATAATCATGTCCTAGATGTTGTGAATAAAAACTGGAGAATTTTAATGGTGGATGATAAGATCAAAGATCTCATTGAAGAGAGACCACGAGTAGCCTACAGAAACATGCTATCCCTTAATAGGTTACTATGTTATGATAGGAATAGCTCAAGTGACAGATCAATGAAGAAGATAGGCACTTTTGCCTGTAATTCTTGCAAACAATGCTACTATATATGTTGCACTGATTGCTTTACACATCCAGCAACACAGCGGTTTTACAAGTTTAAGCGGTACGCTGATTGTAAATCTATCAATCTAGTCTATGTTGCCACATGTCAGACATGCCACGTCAGGGAACACATCTACGCTATAGGCAAGGGCAATATCACCAATGCCCTAGCCAAACATGTGTTAGACAAAGGTTGTTCACATACTTTCAAATTTCAAGTGTTGGAATTAGTCACAAAGACGAGCAGGTTAGGTGATGTTAAAAATCTAACTGAAGAGAGGGAGGCTAAGTGGATACTCAAGTTACAGGCCCACAAATTTGGTTTGAATGATAGGATAGCACTCAAACCGTTTTTAGCCAATAGACCCCTCAACCATTAGTTTATTGAACAGTTATTTTATCCTGAGATGGTGTATTTATATATGCTATTTTATTTTATATGCTACATTATTTTTACACGTTTCATTGTTTGGATACTAAGTTGATTGAGTTGTGTACTTGTTTAAGGAAGTGATGTAATTGTTCCTATTTAAAGGGAGGGTTTCTGACTGCATTTTATGTCTGAAGAAGCGTTTGTGATATAACCTGTACTGCAGTCGTCTTGTTTTACAATAAAACTTGGAAGTCAATTTCAGGGGCGAAGCCTTCGTTATTTCTACAGAATACAGCGCATGGTGCACCTTCTTGCTTTTACATCTGAAATTAACACAACTTCTAAATGACTACTCATACACCATGCCCTTTTGTACAGTTGCGTAATCAAAAAAAAAATTAATAAATGTTAAGTTAGGGAAAGGTATTGAGTAAATCAGGACAAGGAATGTTGATTTCACTTATGCAAAGAGTCACAGTATGTGTGTGCGCATGCTCAAACACACAAGAATTTAGTTTACTTCGATTTATCGTTGCAACGTATACCAAGACTTGATAAATGGAAACACTGCACACTGAAAGCATCGGGTTACTACTAAACACTGACTTTGACCTTTAAGTGAATCTTTCTTACTCCTTCCCATCTAGAAATTGTGTTTCCTTGCCTTACATAGCATAGGCTAGATTCAGACCTGCTGAATCTAGACTGTTTGGTATCACTGTGCACTTAAACCAGCCATCTTACATTGAGGGCCTCCCTGCACCCTTATGACATACTTGTGTAGCTCAGGCCCCATCTGAGTTGGAGATTGCTGGAGAAAGGCTCAGTTTGGGGCTTTCCGATTGATAGTTGTGTTAAAAGTGTTAAAATTTGCCTGTATATAAGCCTTGTATTTGCCAGAAGCTGCTCAATGTTTGGAGACTTTAGTCAGAGTTCTGGAGTGCAGCTACACTGAAATCCAAGGCATCCACTGAAAAAAAAAGAAAAATAAGTATATTTTAAGCCAGCACTGCACTTATTTAATTGAATTACTGCTTAATTTTTGCTGTTTGTGACCAAGTCCAGCTAGGCCACTTCCTTCCAAATACCACAGAAAAATCCAGCCACAATGGATGTGTAGTTTCTCATCATTTCTCTTGCCAGCTTGATTGATATAGACATCTTGAGACACTGTAGCAATCGAGCCATGTATACTGACAACCATCTACTCCTAAAGCAAACTTAACACCCTATGTGAGGGATGCAAATACACTGTGGAATTGGAGTCAGTTCTGTCAAGTAAAAGCAAACTAGACATCAGACCATGCTTCACCTCTCACATAAAATAAGGTCACGACACACAAACCCACATACGTACTCACTAAAAGCCTGCCAAAAGAACAGAGACCACCAACACTTAACACTAAGCAAAACAAAATCACTGCACACATCAACACACAAGTGTCTTAAATAAGCCCCTAAGGCAAAACACATCAAATGTCTTGGTCATAGGTGACTCCATAGTGAGACACACACATGTCCCTCTCACCACACTGGGCAAAGAGAAGGTCACGTTCAGCTGACTATCAGGTGCCAGGATCCGACAAGTCACGCATGCACTCAAGTCTCTCAACAAGTACCGTTGTGACTCTCTCATAGTCCATGTAGGAGTGAATGACTTCAGGCATACCTCTCTGGACTGTATGAAGAGAGACATGATGGATTGTGTGTCCCGGACAGGTATATCCCTAGCCCTATGCAGTATCCTGTCCTTATCCAGGATGATGCCACAATATAAACAAAAAATGATGGACTTCAGTAATTGGCTCAGCTTCTGGTGTCAATCCAAGGAGATCCAGTATTTGTCAGTCTGGGAGGATATGGTAGATAGGCCTTGCTGCTTTTCTAAAGATGGTCTGCACCTGTCCCTCCTAAGATTTTGGATACTGGCAAAGGCCCATGCCTCCCCCTTAGTGCCTTTTTTTAGGCAATGTCAAACCAACAAAAAATTTCCAATGTAATAAAATCTAATCAAGAGAAACTCAGGGCTGTGCTGTATAATGCTAGGAGTTTAAACATGAAACTGCACTCTTTGGAAGCACTCCTCACCTTAGAGGATGTTGACGTATGTGCAGTTACCTGAGACATAGTTCAAGGCTGCTGAGAGCACTCCGACCATGTGAGGCTATAATGCCTTCCACGTGTTTAGGCCAAAAATTGAGCATGAAGGAACCAAAGGTGGAGGTGTATCCATCTTTGTTAAAATCAAATACACTTTGAGAATGGTCAAACAGCATGACTCTCTCAAACTGCTCCATGTCTGCAAGACTGGTCAAACAGCATGACTCTCTCAAATTACTCCATGTCTAATTAAATATTGGGAAAGTACCATACCACATCATTGCTAGCTATAGATCCCCCACCATGAACCAGGATAAACCACACCATCTTTCTCAGTTTACTGGAATCCCTCACCATATAGCCCAACAACTTAGTCATGGGAGATTTCAGTTATTCTTCTGTAGACTGAAGGACATACGCAAGGGAAAAAAAAACTTTGCCCAGAGGTCCCTGGGCTTTAACACAAATGCTGTGGAACAGATAGTCTGCACCCCCCCACTAGGTAATGTTTTGGACATAGTACTCACCAACATGGGAACTCACTGTACTTCCCCCATGCATGATGTCCTCCTTGGTTAGGTCAGACCACAGATCAGTCTTGTTTGAAGTAACTACTGGAATTGACACCCTCACAGGAACAAATGGTATAAAAAAACTTTACCAAAGCTAAGTATAACGTAGCAGTGTATAAAAAGCTTCATACCACCCACAATTGCAGACATCAGTGAATACTATGTAAAAGTGTATACAAATGCCCTGTACAAACACTTAAGCAACTTTGTAAACTCTGCTGTACCTGACCAGATCAAAACCAGGTGTCCCAGTAAAAACAAACCACTATGGTGGACTTCAATTATAAACAGAATATATAAGAGGAGGAAGAAACTGTTGTCCAAACGCAAGAGGGATATCACTCTGCAGAGAGTTCCCTCCTAAGCCTAAACAAGAAAATCAAAAATCTTTTAAAGTCTTCTAAAGCAAATTACGAAACTAAAAATGCATCTGTAGCCAAGGCTAGTCCTAAGGCATTCTATGACTATATCCCAAGTCTAAAAGGGAATGCCCAGCTCTGTGCCGAACTGGTTGTGGATGGGACCATGTACTGGCTGACAGATTCAGCACAAATTTTACCCCCCTTATCTCCACCTACCATATCACAAAGCATACCTGATACCAGTCCTCTGACTAGTATCTCTAGAGGACAGGTCATCTCTGCACTCGCCATGGCCAAAAACTCAGTCTCAATGGCACCAGATAATATCGCAGGTTGTTACTAAACAATCTAAAACAAGACCTAGCAGACCCACTTGGGATTCTCTTTAATCATAGCTTGAGGACTGGCTATGTTCCTGCAGAATGGAGAACTGCAACAGTAATCCCCCTGCACAAAGGGGGGACATCAACTGACCCTGGGAACTTCAGACCCATAAGTCTAACCAGCTTCATCTGCAAGGCCATGGCCAACCCAATTTGGCTTTGTTAAGGGTAGATTATGCTTTTTAAACCTGATCGACTTCTTTGAGAATGTCATTAAAGCCATGGATGAAGGTAAGACAGTGCACACTGCCAATCTTGACCTTGCCAAGGCTTTCGACAGAATTCCCCAATCTGTTATCGTTGAAAAACTCTCCAAGATAAGGATTAACCCTTCTGTTACTAGATGGGTAGCTTATTGGCTCACCGGCAGAACAAAATTGGTGACTCCACCAGTAGACCCATCATCAGTGGAGTACCACAGGTGTCTGTGCTGGGCCCCTTACTGTTTGGCATCTGTTTCTCAGAAGTCCAGGCCAAAGTAAATGGCCTTTGGCTCACCAAGTTCGCTGATGATTGCAGACTGGGAGCAATCATTGAGTACCCCAACAATGTTAACATAAAACAAGAAGGGCTGACGCAAACAAATGACTGGTGCCAAAACTATGGTCTAAAACTAAATGCTAAAAATGCAATATTGACAGCACCCCCCTGAGTTCCATCCCAGTGGTGTGAGACTTGGGAGCACAGGTTGATAGCAGTTTGAACTTTGACCACCAAGTTTCCACAGTGGTAAGAAAAGCCTTTTACATTGTGCACCTTATAAGCAAGGGCATAGCATCCAGGTCAAGGGATGTTGCAACTCCACTGTACTCGACCCTCATCAGACCACTAATAGAGTACAGTGCACCCATTTGCATGTACCTCACCAGACACCTGCAGCAGCTGGAGAGAGCTCAGAGGTTTCTTACTAAGAAAATACAGGGATTCCAAACCATGGCCTACATGGACAGGCTGAAAGCCCTCTCACTTTACTCTGTATCTTATAGTCTGCTGAGAGGTGACTTGAGCCTGGCTTGTAGAGCAATCTCCAACCCTGCCCTAATGGAAATGCTGCACATCCACAAGTCAAATGGCACAAGAGTCACTCACTCTAGGAATCTCAATCTTGCTTGTAACATTAGCAGAACATGCTGGAGAGATAGATGTCTCCCAGAGACTGCCGCTTGTCTGGAATGGAATTCCTATTTACGTAAAACAGAACTCCTCACTGACCCTGTTTAAACGCAGCCTAGATAACTGGATGGGAGACTGCAGATTCACTCCTGGGGTGACACCCATATACCTCATAGACAGGGGTACCTGGTGCTGATCACAGACCTGCTCTGTTCATAAATTTGTTCTGTAAACAACCCAAAAAGAACATATGGGGATACTTTGAATTAACATGGCTAGGCTTGTAAAGGCTCTAGGGCTCCTAGCCTAGTAACCACTTATGGAAGTGAGCAGGAGATTTCCATTCACTTGCACCAATTAAAATACATCAACCTTCACTTAGCCAAACACTTGCAGTATTTGGAGAAAAAAATTATGTAATGCTGCAAAGTAAATTTCAAATAAAGCAAGATAAATATAATTATTTATATATTTATATATATATATATATATATATATATATATAGATATATATATATATAGAGAGAGAGATAGATATAGATATAGATAAATTTATTTATTTTATTTTACATTTGTTAACCGGGCTAGTCTAGCTGGATGTATGTCCATTTTCAGTAGAGGCCCGGGGAGAAAAGCTCCACACATTCTAAATTACAAAGAGACAATTTATAAAAAATTAAGTACAAAAAGAATATGCATTTAGTAACACGAAAAACAAAATACCTAAGGAACACACACAAAAATATAGTCGTTCAGTAGAAGCATTACAAAAAGTCAAGATTAGCAACATATTTTTGATAATCCGTTGGAGAGAAAAAGTAGAACGGGAGATAAGAAGGGAATTACAGAAGAAATACAAAGGAGAAAGAGAGAAAGAAGCAATAGTCTAGTGAGGAGAAGGGTAAGAAGATGGAAAAGAGGACAGGGGAGAGAAAAAGGAGGAGAGGGTCGGAGCATAAGAGGAGAGCAACAGGGCAATAAGAAGAAGGAATAAGTATAGTAAATAAGTATAGTGTAAAGATTCTAGTAGTGTAGGGGGAAAGAAGGTTAGTCAGGAGTCCTACAGGAACAGAGCCAGTGATTTTGGAAGTACAGTTTGATTTTTTGTTTGAAGAGTGGTAAGGAGGAGATTAGAGTGATATCAGTGGGTAGCTGATTCCATATCCTTCCTACAGTATTAGTAAACAGAGAGTCACCAGCTAAGTTATGGGACTTTGCAGATTTGGTCATGAGTTTAGAAGAAGATCGAAGGGAGGTAAGATTATTATAAGGGATTAAAAGTTGAGAAAGTATAGGGGTATTATAAGGTTGGTACAGTATCTTGTGAGCAATGGTAAGTTGTGAGATCAAAAGACAGTTTTGTAGCTCAAGCCAGCCTAGGAGTTTTAGGTTATGACAGTGATGTGTTCTGAAAGGGTTACTGCTGGCAAAGCGGGCAATGCTATTGTAACAAGTTGCTAGTTTATTTAGGTTGGCCTTCTTAAGGTTAGTGAAAATAGGTGAGGTGTAAAAGAGAGTAGATATAAGATGGGAGTGGGCAATAGTAGCTCTGGTAGTAGGTGTGAGAAAAGGTTTGACACGGTATAATGATCCAATTTTTTATTAACAGTTTTGATGATGTTATTGATGTGTTGATCAGAAGTGAGATTGTTGTCGATGGTTATTCCTAGCAGTTTAGTTGATGTGTCAGGAGAGATAACAGTGGTGTCATTGGATAAAATGTTGAAGTTTAATGGGGAGGCTCGAGTGGTAGGAGTGAAAAGGAGAAGTTTCGTTTTTTTAGCATTGAGGAGGAGGTACCGTCTAGTAAACCAAGTTTCTACAGTGTTGAAGGTAGTTTGAGTTAGAGTAGCTCTGTGGAGGTAGATGCTGAGCAAATAATCGTGGAGTCGTCAGCATATTGGATGCAGGTAGCTTGTGGGATGATAGTGTTGAGATCATTTATGTAAAGGGAGAAGAGAAGTGGACCGAGAATAGAGCCCTGTGGGACTCCAATAGAAACAGGCAATAGTGAAGAGATATGATTGTCCCAAAGAACGGCTTGATGTCTGTTGCTTAGATAAGAAGTAAACCATTTAATAGCCAGGTTATCAAATGAGAGGGATTTAAGGATGTTAATAAGGGAAGAGTGGTTCACCATGTCAAAAGCTTTAGAGAGGTCAATGAATAGAGCAGAGGAGAAAAGATTGGAGTTACGATAGTTGTTGATAGTATCAACGAAGGAAAGGAGGGCAGTGGAGGTGCTATGGTGGGGTCTAAAGCCATGTTGACAGTTGGCTGTTATGTTGTGTGAAGAGAGATATTGTACGAGTTGCTGATGGATGCATTTCTCCATGATCTTAGCTAGAGGAGAGAGAAGAGCAATAGGTCTAAAGTTAGTGTAGTCAATAGAGTTACCACCTTTGTGTAGTGGGATGATATGAGAGATTTTCCATATATCTGGTATGGTTCCCTCTTGGATAGTCCTATTAATGAGTATAGATATAGGGTATGCAATCTGTTTAGCAGCCTTTTGAAGAAAGAGAGAGGGGAGTTTGTCAGCAGAGGGGGTGCAGGGTTTCAGTTTAAGAATAAGCTTGTAGATGAAAGAGGTAGAGATAGGATGAAGAGTGAAGTTGTGGGGGGAATCAACAAGATTATTTGGAGGGTAAAAGTTATTGGCGTTCAGTTGTTTAGCAAGTGATTGAATGGTTTCAATAAAAAAGGTGTTAAAGGCGTTCGCAGTATGGCTAGGGGTTTCTGGGTCTGCGTTTATTGGGCAGGGAGTTTTAGCTGTACCAGGTGAAAGGAGTTTGTTGATTGAAGACCAGAATTGTTTGGGTTTATATAAATGGGTTTCCTGAAGTTCACAGTAGTAGTTCTTTTTGTCAGAGATTATAGCTTTCTTTGTAAGATTTCTAAGTTGGCAAAATTGAAGAAAATCAGAGGTGGTTCTATGGTGTCTCCATTTGGCCCAAATTTTATTTTTGCTGTAAATTAATTTATTTGTTTCCTTTGAGAGCCAAGGGGCTATATTAGATTTCATTCTAATAGAGCGTGCAGGGGCATGTTTATCCAAAATTGAAAGGAAGGTTGAGTTAAAGAATGATACTGCTTCATTAAGAGGAAGTGATTTCATGAGCTTCCAGTTGCATGTTTTGAGATCATTTTGAAATAAGTCACTATTAAAGTTTTTGGTAGAGCGTATTATTCTAATGTTAGGGAGGTTTTGATAGTCAGTCTTTTCTCTAGAGATATAGGTTAGGCAGTGGTCACTGAGGTCATCAGGCATAGTTCCTACTTTGTATGAGACATTAACTTTGTTTATGAGTATCTAGTCTAAGATACTCTGTTTCTTATTTGGTTTATTAAGCCTTGTTGTAGTGGTAATGGATTGAGTAAAACCATGTAGGTTTGTATGACAGGAGGGATTTTCACTATTAATAGTATTCCAGTCTGTATTAAAGTCACCCAGAATTATAGTTTCTTGGGGGTAGTTAGTGGAAACCCAGCTGAGGAAGTCTTCTACGATTGGTATGTTTTTGCCTGGTGGTATGTACATACAGATGATGTAAAGAGCTTTTTGAGCATTTAACCGAAGTTTAGCTATGATGGCTTCAGCACTAGAATCCTGGGTTGGGCAGGCTGGGAGGGTGGAGATGCTAAGATGGTTCTTAAATAGAATTGCCACACCACCACCTTTACGCTTACGATCAAGCCTATGTAAATTATAGCCTTGGGGTATAATCTCAGTGTCTTTGGTGGCTGGCTTTAGCCAGGTCTCTGAGAGGCACAGAATGTCAAAGTGGTGAATGTCTAACAGGGCATGTAAGTAGGGTACTTTGTTATTTGCACTTCGTATATTTAGATGACCTATGAGTAGGGTGTTATTGAAGTTGGGCTTAGATACTTGAGGGGAGGGATTTGACGGGCCTGGGTTGGGGTGAATGTCACCGTCTTGTAAGGTAGGAGTATTATGTCTGTGTGTGAGGATGCTTTTAAGAAGGGTTAGTTGTTTCATTTTTTTATCAGAGGGTAAGGCATAGGTAAGATGATAGTGCCTATGGAATTTGGGAAGGTGATAGCTAGGGGTGGAGGTTGAATTTAAGAAAGAGGTAAGAGAAGTGTGGAAGATAGATGTATGTTTATTTATAAAGTCTGGCTGGTTTTTAAGTGGGTGTTCAAAGAAGGTAAGAAGAATAAAGGGAGGTAGAGAATAGTGCTAAGAATATCACCATGGTGGGTAAGTGTGGAGCCATATGTAGAAGTGGTGAGGTAAGGGAAGTTATAAAGTAATAGAGGAAGAGAGGGTAAGAGAGGTAGAGTTATAGGTATAAGGCAAACAGGAAAGAAGGAAAGAAGTAGTAGGTGGATATGTAGGGGTGTGAAAGGAGAATACAAAGTATAGGTATAGGTGTTGAGAGTGGAAGCTTATGAGAAGAAAGTTAATTGAGGAAGAGGAGAGAAGCTAGTAATAGGAGAGTAGGTTGGTATAGCAGTTGAGGAAGGAGGGGGGAAGAGTGTGTGTAGAAGGGAGGGGTTGAGTTTTTGGCGGGAAAGAACAGGATGGGTTGTAAGAGTAAGGGGGTGTGGCTAGGGAAGTATAAGGTTAGGACCCCTGGGGGTGGGTGGGAATTGGGGGTAGGGAGCGGGATACACAGAATCCAGAGAGGAAGGAAAAAGTAACAGAGAAAGTTAGCAAGTAGAAGGCTTGAGATAGTAAGCGTAAGGGGGAGTGGGTCACAGAGCACTACAGAGATGGAAAGGAATGGAGTGAGAAGGTGAAGGTAGGAAGAATATGGAAGGGAATAATCCAGTACTGTAGGTTTAGATGTGGACAGAGTGACACCTAGTGGATAAAGAGGCGAGGTACAGAGAAGAGTCACAAGGTTCTGGGGCAGGAAAGGAAAACAACATATACTACTGGGAGGGGGAGTACAGGCTAAGTAAAACAGTAGGATAAGGTAGAGGAAGATTAAACAGAGTATGGGGTGGGGGGGATGCTGCTGGCAAGCTTAGCTGGGAGCAAAACAGCAACCGCACCAGATAAAAATGGGCAAAGACCACAATCAAATTAAGTAGACATGCTCTCTTAAAACCTGAGGTAGTAAGTTTGTAGAAGAGTGCAGGGGTCCAGAACTTTCAAGGGTAGTAGGCAGAAAGTACCCTCGTAGAGTAGAGAAGAGTTCAGCCCAGGCAAACAGACACTGGGTAAGGCAGGAGAATTAGCTGGAGCAGGAGAGAAAAGAGGGAGATAATAAAATAAAAGTAAGTAAAAATGCAGTATTTTCAAAATGAAGCTGTAACCAAATACACAGATACAGTAATCAAATCCACTGCTCCATCTAATAACACATTACAACAGTGTAAGTCAGGCAAGAAAATAAGCATTTAGGCAATGCACATTACATAGAATACTCAGTTGAGGATTATATCAGTTAAATTATGTGCATATCCACAATAAGAGAGTTGCAGCAGTTTGGTTAAAAACACCAGGTAAAGTTTACAGTCTTTATATATTCTATACAGTTTAATTGAAGCACAAGGTATTCCATCTAAAGGTAAAGGGAAAACATGGGCAAGCACATTGATCCGTAGTGTGGTGTAGAGAAAAGTGTCGAGTGTAGGGAGGCCCAGATGCAAGTATGACCCAAGGCCAGTCTGCACGTGTAAGGCCACTTCCTATACAAACACGCAGTTCCCAAATAAAGAGAGGCAGGGCAGGGTACTGAAGAGTTACACAAATAGTAAGTCAAACAATGAGGTTGCAATAAGTATACCACAAAAAGAGAAAATAGTGTTGTAAGTCACCCAAAATGATCCTCAGAGGAGTCTGAGTGGGGTCCAGGAGGCACTGATTGGCCTAGCAATGATCGCTAAAGACTACTCAAAAATATCAGTAAAAAGGAGTAGGCCTTGGACTAGGTGTAGTCCCCAGGAATATCTGTATGGGGTCACTGATTAGCCTAGCAATAGTCGCTAAAGACTACTCAAAAATATAAGTAAAAAGGACAAGGCCTTGGTCTATGTGTAGTCCCCAGTAGTATGTGTATGGGGTCATGGAGGCACTAATTAGCCTAGCAATAGACGCTGAACAGAGCGCTATGCAATTCCCACCAACAACAGTGCAATAGCCTCACCAAGTCACACAACAGTACCTATACGATAACTAAAAAGGTTAGGCAGTGTGCATCTGAGCATATAACTTAGTCAGGGATACAGCAAAAATGCTGCGTGTACTGTTAGACATGAAGTATAAGGCTGATACGCTAACACTGCTTAGCCTTTACAGAGTATAGGTTACAACCAGCTAGGTCGCGCTGTAGTTGAGAAAACAGTGCACAATCTCAGCAACAGAACAGCTGAAGTATCAGCGTTGGTAATCCACAATCCAAAAGCAATTTACAGCTCAGTAATGTTCAAGAGAAGCAACCGTGTTCAGCAGTTTGTTATAAACCTTAAATTAAAGATATAAACAACAGCCGCTTAACAGGCGACATCAGAAGAAAAAGCAATAAACAGCCCAAAATACTCTATAGAAACAACTATGTTCAGTATTTGTTATACACCTTTCACCAAAGTTATAAACAGTAGCTGCTTAAAAAGGGACATCAGAAAACATAGCGACCAACATAGATGGTGAAGTTGGCGAGCAAACTCATAGACAAATAAACGCTAACACATTAGCGGCTAAAGGGAAGTCGGCTAATACAAAAAAACGCTAAATAAGTCATACATGCTAAAACAAAGTATTTCAAGGGATAATGCAAAGAAAGGACAAATACATTTATTACAATACCTAATTTCAGCTAGGAGCGCTCAGCCACAGTCGCACAGCAGCAGCGAGGTAGACTAAAGGTAAAGATGGCGTCCTGGGGATAAGGAGGGACTATAAGACCTCGGATAGGAAGTACCTGGGGGGGGGAGGAGTATAGAATAGGTGGATGCAAGGTAAGAAACGGAAGGGGAGTATTCTATTGAAAGGAGGAGAGGAGAAGGTAGTCCTAATAGAATAGGGGTGTGGTGGTGGGAAGTCAGATATAGAGGAGAACTACAGTAGGAAGGTGGGACCTAGGTAGGAAGCTATACAAGAACGGGAGATAGAGAGGAGTTAAAGCGATGTATCAGAGTAGAAATAGATAGAGCCAGATATAAGTGATAGGTGCCAAAAGTAAAGAATATGGCAGCAAACCTAGATGTAGCTAAGACAGGGAGAGAAACTGGGAAGAAAGAGACATATTAGAGAGGCAGAGCACTGCCCAGAGCACAGAATCCAGAGAGGAAGGAAAAAGTAACAGAGAAAGTTAGCAAGTAGAAGGCTTGAGATAGTAAGCGTAAGGGGGAGTGGGTCACAGAGCACTACAGAGATGGAAAGGAATGGAGTGAGAAGGTGAAGGTAGGAAGAATATGGAAGGGAATAATCCAGTACTGTAGGTCTAGATTTGGACAGAGTGACACCTAGTGGATAAAGAGGCGAGGTACAGAGAAGAGTCACAAGGTTCTGGGGCAGGAAAGAAAAACAACATACACTACTGGGAAGGGGGAGTACAGGCTAAGTAAAACACTAGGATAAGGTAGAGGAAGATTAAACAGAGTATGGGGTGGGGGGGGGGGCTGCTGCTGGCAAGCTTAGCTGGGAGCAAAACAGAAACCGCACCAGATAAAAATGGGCGAAGACCACAATCAAATTAAGTAGACATACTCTCTTAAAACCTGAGGTAGTAAGTTTGTAGAAGAGTGCAGGGGTCCAGAGCTTTCAAGGGTAGTAGGCAGAAAGTAGATATATAATGTATGGGTCTATTTTACTTACCTGAACAGCCACATCACCGAATTTCACTTCGCTGAGATGACAGGAACAAAAAAAACAGAAGATCGACATTCGGAACACTAACTTTCCACTCGAGGTTAGTAACCACTTGGCCACCCTGTTGAACTTTGCCCTTAACCCGAGCGGTAGTGCGATCTAAGAGATGGTATATTTAGTTAGGGGGGTGTGGGGGGCTTCACCCCCACATGGATGGGTTTAATTTTTTTTTTGTTTTGTTTCTTTTTTGGGGGTTGTCCAAGAGGTTACTTACCTCGAGTAGAAAGTCGGTGTTCCAGATGTTGGTCTTCTGGTTTTTCATTCCTTTCATTTCAGCGAAGTGAAAGTCGGTGATGTGGCTGTTTGGGTAAGTAATGTAGACCTATACATACACACACACACACACACACACACATATATATATATATATATATATATATATATAAAATCCAATGGAGGTGTAAGGTTTGTGCCTCTGTGTTCTACTTATAAGTCACTACTTACTGAGATAGATTTGCACTGCTTTTCACTTGAGGTATCATAGAATTGGGGGGAGGCTAGTTATGATTTATAAATGTATGACGGATACCTTACTGTAGTTATTTTTTCTTTGCAGTTTCTGAAAACTCTGTTTTTCAGCTGCATACCATTATTTGTAGTGAATTGTGCCTTTCGTCATCATTTCTCCTTACTGTAAATGCAGTTTGGTGTTTGTTTTCCTATTTTATGCAGTCATGTGCTAGTGTTTTGTCTGTTGGTGTTGTTAGCTTTCTGAACTGAAGTTTTTTTACTTTCATTTTCTGTATATTTTTGACTATTTTCTTTTACAAAAGCTCTTTGCTTTGTGTGAGATGCTGCAGTCATTTTTTGTTAGTGTTTCTATTCATCTCATCACACATTATTCTACTTACCTTAGGCCTAGGCTGTTGATAAACTGGACCCATTTGGGATCTTTCATTAAATAAAAAAATCTAAATATTTTTGAATGATTGAGATTTAAAAACTTATATACTATATATAGTGTGAAAGTACTCTTTAGATTCCAGTAGCATAACACTTAAATGCAGACATGGGTAGCATTTGGGATTTTGTCTGATTATGTAAAGTTTTCCTGAAAAAAAAAAGCTAAGGTGACAGACTTAGGATTATGGCCTGTCTCTGTATGTGTGTGTGTGTGTATGCACGCTTCTGCTGCAAACACTGCTTGCTATTTATCTGCACCAAATTAATATACTACGTCTGGTACTTACATTTTTTTTTCTTATGTTTTGTTTATGTCAGCCACAGGAAGGCTATTTGATGGTACAGCAGTTTCAGTATTTAGGATGGGTTACTCACCGTGAAATACCAGGATCCAAACGGTCTTTCCTGAAGCTGCTTCTTCAGGTTGAAAAATGGCAAGAGGAATGTGAAGAGGCCGAAGGACGCACAATTGTTCACTGCCTGTAAGTAAAAACTTATCATTAGAGCAGTTGAGTTCTTTATTTTGCTTTATTGTCTTTTTGATTGCACCAGAGTTCGTCTCTGTTGCAACCCTCGCCCACACCCAAAACACCATGCAGATGCATTTACTAAGCATCATTGTTTTCTATTATTGTTCACCAACTCAAAACAGTAGAGAAAATAATCCAGATAACTTTGCAGTGTGTTTGTTATACATGTTACCACTTACCTGCTTATAGGTTCATAGGTTCGTACTAGGCTATCTGCCCTAAGGCATTTATAAGCCTAGCCAGAGTGTATGTGGCTTACACCACCCCTTAGGATGAGACCACTACGCCCTTTTAGGGTTTAGTTTACTATGCCTCTGTCTAGTAGTGACACAGAGATGACCCCCGGGGTAAACCTACGATCTCCCATCCACTCGTTGAGATTTCTCTTGAATAGAGTCAGTGAGGGGCTCTGCCTAACATGGACTGGGATTCTGTTCCAGAGTGTAGGGAGCCTCTGGGTTATGAATCTGTCCCTCCTGCATGTCCTATTTATTTCTGTGTTGAGGTTTAAGTCACTTGTTCTCGTGGCTCTGTTGGATTTGGATTTTCTGAGGTGGAGCATGTCCATTAATTCAGGATTGGACATGGCCTTGTACGTCAGGCACAGATAACCTCTGAGTAGGCGGTATGCGACTGAATAGAGCTGGAGTTTTTTCAGTCGGGCAGCATATGACATATGTTTAAGACCCTTTATCCTCTTGGTGAGGAACTTTTGGGGTCTTTCCAACTGCTGCAGGTGTCGGGTGAGATACATCCCAAATGGAGCATTGTACTCAATCATTGGCCTGATAAGAGAAGAGTACAGGGGCACAATGACCTCTCTTTATCTAGATGTGAAACCCTTCATGATAAGGTGGGCAATATAGAAGGTCTTCCTAACCACCTTGGCAATGTGAGTGTCAAATGAGAGGTTACTGTCAACCTGGGTCCCTGATTACCTCTTCCGTACTTAATGGATTACCGCCTATGTGGTAATTTGTCGGTACCTTGTTTTTCCCAAAGGGTATGACTATACATTTTTTGGCGTTCAGCTTAAAGCCATGGCTCTGGCACCAATTATCCGTTTCTATGAGGCCTCTCTGAAGGATGTTTGTGTCCGCTGGAGTATTATGGCACCCAGTTTGCAGTCATCTGTGAACTTTGTCAGCCACAGTCCTCCTATGTTTGCCTGTACCTCGGAATAATAAATGCCGAACAAGAGGGGTCCCAGGACTGAGCCCTGTGGGACACCACTTGTGACTGGCTTAGAGTCTGACATAGCTCCAGCAACTCTGACCCTGTGGGTTCTGTCCTTGAGCCAGTTTGCAACCCATCTTGTGACATATGGGTTTACATTTAAGCTGGTGAGTTTGTCTGTGATGCCCAAGTGGGGTATTGTGTCAAAGGCTTTTGCAAGGTCAAGGTAGGCTGTGTGAACTGCCTTACCCTCATCAATGGCCTTAGTGACTGTTTCAAAAAAGTCGACCAAGTTCAAAAGGCAGGATCTGCCCTTGACAAAGCCAAATTGGGTAGGATCCAATGTCTGTAGGTCCCCAATGTCTTTGTTTATGAGTTCCATAATGATCCTGTCCATAGCTTTGCAGACCAGGTTCGTCAAGCTTATGGGGCGGTAATTTCCAGGGTCCGTAGAAGCACCGCCTTTGTGAAGTGGGACCACTGTTGCCGTACACCACTCTTTGGGTACGTATCCCGTAGTAAGGCTAAGATTAAACAGCAGCCTTATGTGTGGGTTTAGTTCATCTTGGAGTTCATGTAGCACACAGCCCGGGTCACCATCTGGTCCCATTGATGCTGTGTTTTTAGCTTTAGAGAGGGCGGCTCTCACCTGGGCATCTGAGATGTTAGGGAGGCTACACTCTGCTGGGATAGTTATTTCTCCTTTGGGGGGGAGGGGGAGGAGACATTTGCACTGAACCTGTCTGCCAGAATGTTGGCAATGTCAGTGGGTTCAGTGTATTTTGTGTCATTTTGGACTAACTCTGAGCATATCTGGGAGTTTCCACCCAGGTTTCTAACATAGCTAAAGAAGGCCTTGTGATTGTCTTTTGTGTCTTTTGCGATTTTTCTCTCAAAGTTGGCCTTGGATGATTTTATGAGTGATCGTAGTTTTTTGCTAGTACTGATCAGAGACGCCTTCCCTTTTAGGGATTTTGCTCTGTCATGTAGTAGCTTCCTCCTCCTGTTGTAAAGTTTGTTTATGGCTGGGGTCCACCAGACCGGGCGCCTGCCTTTGGGGGAATGGGTCTTGGTTTTATTTGGGATTGCATGATCCATGCATTCTTGAAGGTGCCCATAGAAGGCATTTGCAAAGGATTCAGCAGTGTGGGTTGTGGTTTCCACTGGCCCAGGGGCCTTGAATAGTACCACTTCAGTCTTAAGAAGTGTGAAGTTTGCTTTTGAGAAGTTCTTCACTGTGGTCTTTTGTGCAGAGGGTGGGGGCGGGATGTGGATTTCCAGTGAGATTAATTTATGGTCTGATCTTACCAAAGAGGGATATACTTCCGGTGTGGAGCATTTTGTCCCCATGTTTGTGATGATCAGGTCTAGTATATTGTCTCCTCTTGTGGAAATGGTGACTAGTTGTTCCATTGCATTTGAGTTTATGAATTCTAGGAACCTTTGGGCTAGGGTGTTTGGGCTTGAGTAATGTTCCCAGTCTATGTTTGGGTAGTTGAAGTCTCCCAAAATTATGGTATTTGGAGAGACATTCATACTCTCCAGTGTCTTCAGGAAGGCTGTGTGGGGTTCCTGAGTTTGAGAGGGTGGTCTGTAGCATGCTACAAACTGTAAGGCAGTTTTGCCTACGGTTAGTTGCACCTGGATAGTCTTCGATGCTTCGTGTGTTGCCACTAACCTGGAGGTGTGGGTATCTTTGATGAAAATTGATACTCCCCCTCCTTTTGTGGTTCGGTCCAAGTTTTGGGGCCGGAAAGCATGATATGAGGTAAAACCTGATAGTGCTGGGGTGCTCTCAGGAGCCTTGAACCAGGTTTCAGTCACTGCACAGACATCGATGTTCTCCATACTGAGGAGGGCTTCGAGGGTGTGCATCTTGAGGTTTAGACTTCTGGCATTGAGCAGCATTACCCTTAGTTTTTTTCCACTTGTGTTTTCTACGGAGGTAGGTTTGTCATTTGAGCCTTGCCTAAAAAAGGCACTATGGGGGTGGCAAGAGCCTTGGCCAATATCTGGAAGCCCAGGAGTGACAGGTGCAAGCCGTCCCTTGCGAAGCAGCGTGGCTTGTCAAGCATGTCATCCCAAGCAGACAGACATTGGATCCCCTTAGAATGACACCAGTAATTAAGCCAATTGTTAAAACTGATCATTTTGTCTTTGTACTGTGGCATCATTCTTGGTGAGGGTAAGATGCTGCTCAGGGTCAGGGTCATACCGGCCTGGGCTACATAATCAGAGAGCTCCTCTATGTCTCTTTTCATGTAGTCCAGGGAGGTACTTCTCAGGTCGTTCACACCGGCATGTACAATGACTGAGTCATATTTGTACTTGCTGTGGAGTGACCTGAGTGCTTGTGTTATGTGGCGGATTCTAGCTCCCGACAGGCAGCTTACTGTGACCTTTTCCTTGTTCAGTCTGGTGAGCGGGACGTCAGTGTGTCTGACTATGGAGTCACCTATTACAAGTGTGTCTGGCATGTTGTTTGGCCTTAAGGGCTGTGACTGTTTAGCACACTGACTTTGTGAACTATGTGTTGCATGTGCTATGTCTTGAGGTGGTGGTTGCTTGGGTGTCTGCTTTGGAGGCCTCTGTTGTTTTGGTAGATTTTTAATCAGCGCCTCTGAGTATGTTTTTGTGTGTTTATGTGTTTGGTTTGCTGTTGTGATAGTTCTATGTGAGACTGGGTTTTGTGATGTGCGTGGTTACCTTCTCCTCCTGACTGGTCTTGCCAGTTCTGAATTGAGAGAGCTCAGCCTCCAGTTTGGCTATATAGTTGCATCTCTCGCATATATTTGTATTTGTTGGGAGGAGGAGAGGGTTGTCTGTGTACATGAGGCAATTGTAACATTGCCTCAAGATTCCCAGATTCACCAGCTGAACAGGAGAGGACGCCAGCAACTAACCCTTCGACATGCTAGAAATAGTGAAAAAGATTGCTGTGTAACTGAGTCAGAAAGGACCTATAGGGAGATGTGTACTCAACAGAATTTAGATGAATGAAGTACTTTCTTTTGTTTAAGAGTGCTTTACCTGTATAAAAATGCTTTAGGAGCAAGTGCTGAGCTTTTCAGATAGAGTATAGGCTGTTTAGATTGCAAGTAGAACAGTTCTAAGGGAAAAATTGAAGAGCAGACTTGGCGGAGCCACAAAAAGTTTAACCTTGTTTAACCGGCGCTGCGCACGACCATGCAAAGGCGGATTTTAAGCAGTGAACTACAAAAGACCTAGGAATGGTCCCAAACAACCAATTACTACAGCTTCTTGTGCTGACGTCACTTCCCCCAAGGACAGGTAGGCTGCTCAAGGCTCCCCACTCCCACTGGTGAGCAAAGAAACTTCCTTCTATCCAAGTAAGTTAATGGACAATACAGGAACTACACCACAGCCCAGCATACAGCAATGCCTGTATACTGGCTGTTATGGCTTTCATCTATAACATGTTAGGCTTCTATTGCCTACACAGAGGTAAAGATGCAGCCAAGATAATATGTATGAAAGATTGTGTTTTTTTCTAAATTATAGAGACAGTTACAAAACATTTACTTGTTGTGAAAAAAAAAATGTAAGTTTGCTGATGCAAAAATACTGGTACTTCAATTAAAAGTGAATAAAAGTGTAGCTGGAGGTTTCATAAGTATAGAGCAGCTAATGAGGGAAACGTACTCACAAGCAAGGGGAGTGTATTGAGCAGATGGAAAGAGTACTTTGAGGGGCTGATGAATGAAAAGAATGAGAGGAGAGAAGGTTGGATGATGTGCGGATAGTGAATCATGAAGAGCAGTGGATTAGCAAGGAGAAAGTAAGGACAGCTATGAAGAGGAAGAACGGAAAGGCTGATGGTCCAGATCACATGCCTGTGGAAGCATGGAGGTGTTTAGGTGAAATGGCAGTGGAGTTTTTAACTAGATTGTTTAATGAAATTTTAATGAAATTTTGGAAAGTGAGAGGATGCCTGAGGAATGGAGAAAAAGTGTTTTGGTAACGATTTTTACGAATAAGGGTGATGTGCAGAGCTGTAGTAACTACAGAGGGATTAAACTGATCAGTCACAGCATGAAGTTATGGGAAAGAGTAGTGGAAGCTAGGTTAAGAAGGGAGGTGATGTTTAATGATCAGCAGTATGATTTCATGCCAGGAAAGAGCACTACAGATGCGATGTTTGCTCTGAGAGTGCTGATGGAGAAGTACAGAGAAGGTCAGAAGGAGTTGCATTGTGTCTTTGTGGATTTAGAGAAAGCATATGACAGGGAGCCTAGAGAGCAGATGTGGTATAGTATGAGGAAGTTGGGAATGTCAGAGAAGTATGTAAGAGTGGTAGTGTGACAGCGGTGAGGTCTGTGGTGGGAGTGATGGATGCGTTTAAGGTGGAGGTGGGATTACATCAAGGATCATCTCTGAGCCCTTTCTTATTTGCAATAGTGATGAACATGTTGACAGACGAGATCAGACAGGAGTCTCTGTGGACTATGATGTTTGCAGATGACATTGTGATCTGTAGTGAGAGTAGGGAACAGGTGGAGGAGACCCTGGAGAGGTGGAGATATGCTCTAGAGAGAAGAGGAATGAAGGTCAGCAGGACTAAGACAGAATATATGTGTTTGAATGAGAGGGAGGATAGAGGAATGGTGAGGATGCAGGGAGTAGAGGTGGCGAAGGTGGATGACTTTAAGTACTTGGGATCAACAGTTCAAAGTAATGGTGAGTGTGGAAGAGAGGTGAAGAAGAGAGTACAGGCAGGATGGAGTGGGTGGAGAAGAGTGTCAGGAGTGATTTGTGACAGACGAGTACCAGTAAGAGTAAAAGGGAAAGTCTACAAGAGGGTAGTGAGACCAGCTATGTTATACGGGTTGGAGACAGTGGCATTGACAAAAAAGCAGGAGTCAGAGCTTGATGTGGTAGAGATGAAGATGTTAAGATTTGCACTGGGTGTGATGAGGATGGACAGGATTAGGAATAAGTATATTAGAGTGTCAGCCCAGGTGGGAAGGTTTGGAGACAAAGCCCGGAGGCAAGATTACGTTGGTTTGGACATGTGCTGAGGAGGGATGCAGAGTATATTGGGAAAAAGATGCTAAGGATGAAGCTACCAGGTAACAGGAAAAGAGGAAGGCCTAAGTTAAGGTTGATGGATGTGGTGAGAGAGGACATGCAGGCGGTTGGTGTGACAGAGCAAGATGCAGAGGACAGGAAGTAATGGAAACAGTTGATCTGCTGTGGCGACCCCTAACGGGAGCAACTGAAAGAAGAAGAAGAAGAAGAGCAGCTCTAGTTCATGGTTTTATGATTTATTTGTTTGCATTTGGTTTAATGGATTAATCCTAACCCTACTGGTCAAAGCCCATTTTCAGAGAAGATGCAGTTTACAAGTAGTAACAATTCACAAAGCAAGCTACATGAGTTAACAGAAAGGAAGAATTAAAATATACAAAGTTGATCTATTCATAATACATAAACCTTTCAAAGGCACAGAGAAAGTGACAAAATGTTGTTAGTCAGCCAGTCTGTATAGACATTACAGCAGGGGTCTACATTGCAGTACATAAAATAATTTTTCACAACACTCCTTTCGGTCCTCTCGCACACAAATGAGAACATGTGTGATCCACAACAAAGTATCAGCTGCAGTGGTCAACAGCATGGATTGTACTGAAGAATGTGGGTTTTCTGTCACTGCTGACCATCTATTCATGTCCCTGGTGGTGGATTTTAATTTTATGAAGTATTTTGAATCCAGAATAAATTAGATTCTTCATATTGAGTGACCACTCGTGTAGCAGTGCTGTTCATCATTGTGGTTGGTACATGGAATAGTTCAGGAAAGAAAAACATTACATTTTGTGCTACAAAAAAAAAAAAACGTTTTAAATACATACAAGTATAATATAGCAATATTTGAATAAGCACTACAGGTGATGTAGAAAGGAAAAGTGAAATAGTGTTTAATATAGAAGCTATGATATGATTGTGAGAATTGAAGCCAAGTCCTGTAGTTCTGGTAAAAGCAGCAAAATGAAGGAATAGGAAAAAAAATATTGGAAAAATGTAAACAGGATATTCGAGAGCAGAAATAGCTCAGATAGCTGAAAAAGTAAGCAGGAATATCTAACAAAAGAGAGGACTAGCTCTGTGATGAGTAGAGGGGTTATGACTTTTTACAGGCTACAGAATGTGATACAGTTTGACAGTACTTTAATGTTATAAAGAGCATAATGCAGTGCTCCTTAATAGTAGGACTGTCTTGTCAGAGGGGAAAAAAATCTTTAGCTGTGCTGTATTCATCGTGTCCAAATAATCTAAGCATGCCCACTACTAGGAGATGTCTTGTTTGCAGATTTTAAAGCAATCTCCATTACAAGAACCATAACCATTTCATCCTCGAACAGTAACCATCAAACTGAGTGTGGTAGTCCATCATCCCTGATATGTTTGTGGTGGAGCTTTTCTCCTCTCATCTTCTGTGTAAGTGGAGTCTGCCCATTTGTTGCTAACTTGGTCAATAAGAGCCATCATTTGCAGTTAGACATTAATTCCCTCTATAAAGTTGCTGCTGCAGGAAGAAACTGGAAGCATTTCACCCACATCTTCATTACTCATTTGTATCTTCAACATTTTCTTGACAGGTGATATTTATCTTTGCTAGGTGTTCATTTTAACATCTGTTGCTGAAGAAAGAATGAAACAGAGAAAGCTGCTTTCTAGACCTAGACACAGTGTTTAAGTTGTGCTGGAAATTCACTGTTCAATCAGAAGAAAGGCCTTATAATTCTTAATGTAGTCACAGATAGCCTCTAGTAGCCTGCTCATTTCAGCTTTATGTTCATAAAGCTTCAGTGGTTCACTGGAGCTGAATC
The DNA here is from genome assembly GCF_019279795.1 of Protopterus annectens. Classification (NCBI taxonomy): domain Eukaryota; kingdom Metazoa; phylum Chordata; order Ceratodontiformes; family Protopteridae; genus Protopterus; species Protopterus annectens. The sequence continues at coordinate 935,136,179 of NC_056725.1, read as the reverse complement.
TGCAGGCTTTTTTTTCACTCCAAGCATGTATAAGATGAAACTACGGGCTAAATTATTTTAGGTTGTGTGTTAGACTTCAAGTGCATTTTGTTTTTAAAACTCCTTTGTTTGAGTTTTCCTCTTTACCTGTGGCTTAAAGTTTAAGTTTATATTTTTGCATTATTTTGAACACAAGCTGCAGTGTCTCTTGTATGAAAAAAAAATTCCTGAAAACCTTGCTGCATAATGCAGAGGAATGGAGCCCTCAGTGCATCCCAGCTAACCAGGGTTTGATGAGTTACTCCAACACAGCAGGAGCCAGGCAGGGAGAAAAGGAGAGTAGTAAAGGGGCATGGCCTGGCCTGTCTCTTAGGTGATAGGGAAGGTAGTGGGCACTCAGGGAGTGCACGTAGATGTGTGATATCTCTGGTGAAGACCAGTGAAGCCTTTTCTTTTGGCTAAGGGGAGGAGGTGGATCTGCTTGCTCGCAACATCCCTTGCAGAAGTTAGGGACAGCCAGAGCAGACAGCTGATTGCACATCCCATTTCTTCTCTGCAAGCTAGAGGTCTCTGGGGGACCATAGAGCTAAGACAGAACCCTCAAGCCACCCCTGATAGTTGTCTCAGTAACAACCACTCCCTGTCAGCACTTGCCGTGATGATGGGAAACAAATGGGCTGATTGAGTCTGGCGCCTTAGACCACTTGGCCATCCTGACATGGGCAGGGATAGAGCTGATGCAAACACGAGTAGGGTCAAAGACTATAAAAGAGATAATCAGTTTGCTGAATTTCAGAATTATCTGGGTTCGCAAATAGACTTCAGAGGAGGACAGCTTCATTTTGATGATTGTTTTCTAAAAAATGACTTATCTATTTATCTAAAGACTTGTTTACATTTTTTTATTTCATTGCATGTAGCCTTTCAGGAGAACTGTTAGTCAATGAATGCAGAGCTGTCTGGTATTTTGCTTTGCCGATTTCATATGGCAAGCCTTTTATCTGGGGCAAAAAACTAAAAACACTTTATCATCATCTTTACAATCTGCACTGCGGTCTCCTATTAGGAATTTCAAACCTGAGTCTTCTGTGGAAATAGTTGCAATTTAGCTCTACTTGCCATTGTCTCAAATGCAAAATGTCTTTTTATTTGTGCCAAAGTAAAACTGTCTGTGCAAATTTGACATCAAAATTAGTACAGCAACACAATATAAAGAAACAGTATTAACATTGAGTTGCCATCTATACAGTCTTAAGGGTTGTAACAAAGACTTCAGAATGGGTACAAAATCATCAGAATAATTTTAATGACAGTACTGTTGGTAATAGAATGATTCTGTTACGTTAATTTCAGTTGTGCAAAGCTGTAAGGCTACATTGGTTTTTCCAATCTCTAGTATTTCTGCTTTAGCATTTAATGTTGCTGCTGTGCCAGACGTAATCAGATATGACCTGAAGGGGAGGGGTTATAATCTTCAAAAATAAAGAGCCATCGCTCTAAGTCTGGGGATCAAAACACTTTTATTTGGGACAAAAAGCAACATTTAGCTATAAACCATGTTTTGCACTGTGTGCAACACTCACTCACCTCATTTCTTTTTCCAGCTTTTTCTCCAGAGTGCACCTTTAGGTAGGAGATTTCTTTTACCTGGACTGTTGCGTCTAGAATCACTTAAGCTGTTTCTTTAGCTTAGGTTTAGAAATTCATACTGTTGCTAAATAGATAGAACTCTTTAAGGGTGTAACTCCATTTTAGATGGCTAAGTTGATAAAACTCTTCTAGGTTCCATTGCTCTAAAGCATTTTAAAAGTTATTTTCAGTACAGGCACTAAGTTAAACTGTCCCTTTTTCTGCAGCACAAACACTTGCAGATTTAAGAAGACATTTGAAGTAGATGCCTGCAGTGCTCTTGTACTTTTCCTTGCTGTACACCTGTCAGCGACATGGCACAACATATTGCTGGGAGCCACATCTCTTGAGGCCCAGACTGATGATCCCTGCTTTTGGCACTTGGGAGCATGTGTAGCATATAAATTACATCTTTTACACCTTATTTCCTACCCAGGTCTGTCTCTTCCTGATATCACACAGAATGCCCATCCTGCTTGTTGCAGAAAGAGTAGACATGGGGATATATTGTTATGATTGGTAGGACTTTTGTCCTCTGATGGCCCTTCTCACACACTCTCTAATAGCTGACACTGAACATGTTTTAACTGCCACCATTTCAATACCAAGACCTTTCTGTACTTTTGTGTCCCAGGGTACAGGTATCACCCATCCAACAGTCAATCACTGGAGCATGTTCATAGTTCGATCCCTGGGAATGGTCCCTTGAATCACCTTGCTGGATCTCTTTGGTAGCAGCTGAGACCAGTGACTGTTCTCTCCAGGCCACTCATGGGGCTAACAGCCAGTGATGTCTGAGATTGAGGAAGGCACTCTGGATTTTCTATGTCAGGGTTCCTGGAGCAGGCTGTGGACTTTGGAAAATTGGGGTGCAATGGGAATTTTCTGTGTGGGCATAAGAGCATACCTTAAAATTACATGGGTTAATGTCAGAGGATTCTTCCTTGTAGGTACAGGGGCATACCTTTAAGGAATGTTGCCTAATGCCAAATTAGCCCACGTGCAGGCATTTCAATCTCTCTCCTACCTTTCCAAGTGTGTATGTGCGCGGGTGTGTGTCTGTCACTCAACACCTGACACCCACCCAGCAAACATTCTTACCCTATCTATGCTGTCCACGCATGATCACGTCTAGTCTGTAGGTGTGGGTTGGGCAATTGCCTCCCACAGATTTCTACTTCTCAACTTAACCATGCCTCAGACATAAAAACATGTACACTATGGCAAACTGCAGATTTTTCAGCAGATGTCGGGTGTATTAATTTGTAGACTTATGGGATGATTAACTTCCCTGGTTCAGGGCCTGCTTTCACTAGTTTCCAAGTATACACTTCCACTACACTGTTGCCTTCTCCAGCCTATATCTGTTGTTACTGTAAATGGTTTGCCAGTGATTACCTGGCTGAATTGCAAAGAGTAGACTCTGCACATATACTCAGACTGCTTACCCCAGGTTCAGTCTTGGTGGTCAAGAGAAAAAGACTCACCTCTCTTGATATGTCTGATTTGGACAGATGAAAAATAAGGATGTGGTCATAGTGGGCCAGCTACACTTCACATTAGTCTGCAACACAGATGATGGTAATGCTTCCTCCGGCTATGCTCCAAGTAGCGGTTTCTTTACTGAAACCTCAGTTTAGTGAGAAAACATTTCATATGGAGATTATAAGGACTTCTCAGTGTTCTTGAGAATACTCAGAACTTTTTTTGACTGGAAGAGCCAAGGTTCCCCTCATAATACATATGTTTGAATGTGCCTGCCTTACACATTGGGGCCTACTGTCAGCCACCTACTCTGGTAAATAAAGCTGGACAGGTTTTTCCCAAGCCCTGTGTCATAGAGGGATAAAGCGCTGACTGCAGTCCAGGTGACCTAAGTAAAGCAGTGCTCAACAGTCACCAAGCAGATGTAGGGAAACCAGCAGGGCAGTATTTTTAAACAAAAAGAAGCTATGACTAGAACCAGCAGATGAAGCCTTAAGAGAAACACTATGCATATTGACTCAAATACCCTTAAAGTGGGGAAGCTTGCTATTGTATGTCTGTGGTGTCCTAAACACATACAGCTAGGAGGCAGCTATAGCCACCATATGATGCAGTTCTCACCAGCAGATATATTTTGTTAAGAGCTGCTTTTTGAGCCCTCTTCCCTACATTCATTAAGTAGTTTTTTATCCCTCTTTTTAAGAACATCTGAAACTTCCAAGATGAAGAATATCTCATTTACCACAGGCAGTGTGAGACTGGACATTTGAAGCAGAGAGACTATCTTTGTAAAGAAACAGACATGGGAAGGTGGCAGAAGCTGGGGCAAGGTCACATAATAGATGAAGGGGAAGCTGATCATTTCAAGAAGAAATTGCTCGATATTGACTTCTCTCCATTTTTTCAGCATCTTCCCCCATACAATGCCCCATTCGGGATGTATCTCACCCGACATCTGCAGTAATTGGAGAGACCCCAAAAGTTCCTCACCAAAAGGATAAAGGGACTCCAAAATCTGTCATATGTTGCCAGATTGAAGAAACTCCAGCTCTATTCAGTCGCATACCGTCTGCTCAGAGGTGACATGTGCCTGACATACAAGGCCATGTCCAACCCGGAATTAATGGACATGCTCCACCTCAAAAAATCCAAATCCACCAAAACCACTAGAGCAAGCAACTTAAACCTTAGCACGGATATAAATAGGACGTGCTGGAGGGATAGATTTATCACTCAGAGACTCCCTATGCTGTGGAATAAAATCCCGGTCCATGTGAGGCAGAGCACCTCGCTGGCTCTGTTCAAGAGAAATCTTGACCTGTGGATGGGAGATCGTAGGTTTACCCCGGGAATCATCTCTGTGTCACTGCTGGACAGAGGCACAACAAACTAATGGGCACAGTATTTTTTCATATAAGGGGTGGCGTAAGCCACAAAACTTTAGGCTTATAAATGCCTTAGGGCAGATAGCCTAGTAAAAACCTATGAACCTATATATCCTGGGTGGGAAACTGTCCGGATTCAGAAATAACTTGTTTTGCCTGACTTTAGATAATGTGATGAATAGAGAGATGATTATCACAGATTGCATTATGGAATTCATACATTTCTTTCCAGTTTCATAAGTGCCACTGGTACCCTTCTGCCAGTGTCAGCCTGGCTGTACCAGTTTTTGAAGCAGCTACTGTTGTGTGGAACTACAAAATGGTCCCAAAACAGGACCACAGAAAAGATTTCTACTTAAAAATGTTTCTAGAACTCAAAAAAGAATGTCCCCTAGAGACTAGTCCTTTACCTTTACAGACCATTTTTTGTATTCTTCTCTTTATTGTAACTGCACTCCATTATGTTCAATTTAGTGACCATTTTTAGCAAGTTGCTTTACCTTACTCTTTGACATATTTTAAATCTATATGTTTAGTTTAGTTATAACTCTCTCACTTGTAATAATCTGCCATACGATTACTTTTGTTACTTGTACTATTGAAGATTTACTCCTTGGGCCTCCGCTGAAAAAGGGCTGCTGCCCAGTCATACTAACCAGGTTAACAAATGTCAAATAAATATAAATAAATACAATTAAACAGGTTTCCTGAGACTAAAAAGGTTCAAAATTCTAACTGTGTAGGCTGACCCTTCCTTGTGCATACAAAGGCACTTAACAGTGATGACCATTGTTTGAAGTACACTTAACTTGCAAGTCCCCATTCACAAGGAGCACAGGCGATTCCTCCATTTTGTACCAGAGAAATACACTGAAAGTTCACCCCTTGCTTTTGGTCTGTTCATTGTGTCCAAGGTGTCTTTGCACACTTGTTAATTTAGGGGGTTCTGATGTACCTTTATCTGAATGAATGCTGATCCAAGCCTCGTCATAGGAGGAGCTGTGTGGGTTTTTCAGCAGACTGGTCAGTGCTTGATCATGGATCTTGTGCATGAACCTGCCGAAATCAAGCCTTAAACCAGCATCAAACAACATTACCTTTTGGCAGTATTCAATATTAAAGCTAGATTGCCACTGCCGTATGAGAATCGTTTCCTTTCACTTTAGGGTGTTCTTTTTTAATCGGGTAAGCTCACTAGGCCGAGTTGCCTCTCTTTAGGGCTGATCCAAGAGCACTGTCTGGTTAAGTTACTTGCTCAAATTCACACAATAAGCAGATAGAGACTGAAGGACTCAAAACCTAGGACCACAGAATGAAGCTTATTAGCAGCTAATAGCTTTGGTCTTCTGCACTACAATGTTAAAACACTTGTATCATTTCCGTCCCCATCTTGACCAGAAGATGCATCTGACATCAGGGTCTTCTTATTTATTATTTATTTTATTTAAAATTTGTTTACCAGGAAAGTCCGACTGGGCACAGGATCTTTTTCAGCGGAGGTCCGGGGAGAAAAGCTCCAATACCGACAGTAAGTATAGTATCAGTCAGTTATGTTTACGTAAAGAAGTTTGGAATACATAGTAACATACATAGTTTTTAACAGTGAGAGAGCTAGCTACATGTACATACAGTGGTTTGTTTTTGACTTATAGCAGTTTCTATAAGTTTTAAAGTTATGCATAATTTATTTAGTGTGCTGTACTTATTACAGGAATTCAAAGATGAGGAAGTACAAAGAAATATAATAGTGCGAGAGTAGATGAAAGAAGAGTGGAGAAGGAAGAGGAATGTTAGTGGGGACTAATCTGACATAGAGGGAGTTAGTAGAGAGTAGGTAGTATAATGATTAATCAGGGTTTTAAGAATAACAGAGCCATGTTGCCGAGGTGAGTTTTTGGCTGTGAATTTCATAAGTGTCAGTGTAGGAAAGTGGGAAGCAGGGGGAGTTAAAGTAGGATAGAGAGGGAAGAGGTAGTTTAGAAGGAGAAGCAGAGTATTGTGACAGGGGAAGTGTTAATAGAGCAGAAGTAGATATAAGAGATTAATCAGAGTTGTCACAGTTACAGAGCCAAGATTGCTGTAGGTGGGATTTTAAGGCCTTTTTGAAGGAGGCAACGGAAGTTGTGACTGTGATGTTGGGGAGAAGGTTGTTCCACTGCTTGGCAACAGTGTTGCTATAGAAGGAAATGCCTGTGGAATTACTGGCTTTGGTTTCATCCAGTAGGTGTTTTTGATTATATCGCGGGACTCTGGCTTTGGTGCTCGGGTGAAGTAGGTTTTGTAGAGCAGGGCTTTTTTCAGGGTAGTGAAGTAGTTTGTGGGTTAGTGTAAGTTGATTATAAAGAATAAGGTTGGGAAGTTCCAGGAAGTGCAGTGGTGTGTTCTGTGAGGGGTAATGGTTGTGAATTTGACAGTTCTATTATAACATGTTTGGAAAGGTCAGATTTTCTGAGATATAAAAGAGTGGGGATGAGATGGGTACATGCAATAGTGGCTCTGGGGGAGTCTGCTAGGAACTATTTGTTCTTGTAAAGCATGACAAGTTTCTTATGCACTTTCTTTATGGTATTAGATATATGTAATTCAAATTCTATGTTGCTGTCAGTAGTAACCCCTAGTAGTTTGTTGTGACTGGCAGGAGATATGACTGTGTTATTAGTGGAGGAAATGTTGAATGCAATGTTATGAGATGTATGTTGTGTGGGTGGAAAGATAATAAGCTGGGTCTTATTGGGATTTAATATTAATTGTGATTCAGAAGGCCAGCTTTCAATAGCAAGAAAAGAGGATTGTGTTTGTTGTAGGAGAACTTGGGGGGAGCGGGAAGCACAGATTAGTGTGGGATCATCTGCATATTGAATGATGGAAGCATAAAGTGTAACAGTATATAGGCTGTTAGTGAAAATAGAAAACAGCATTGGTCCAAGAATGGAATCCTGTGGAACTCCTAATGAGACTGGTAGTAGTAGTAGCGGGGAAAGTTCATGGTGTCGTCTGACTGCCTGCTGTCTAAACCAGGAAATGATAGAAGGGCTTAGGTTTAATTCTGTGAGGGTGTCTATGAGTTTAACGTGATTAACCATGTCAAAGGCCTTGGAAAGGTCTAAGAATATGGCTGAGACATAGTTTCCATTGTTTCTGTGTGTGTTTGACTGTCTGTGAAAGATAAGAGAGCTGTAGTAGTGCTGTATGATGGTCTAAACCCATGTTGTGTTGGTCAGATTATGAGAGTTTAGGAATGACATGATTTGTGTGTGTACACACCTTTCTAGGATTTTGGAGAGGGAGGAGAGTATGGCAATAGGTCGGTAATTGGTTAGTTCTGTGGGGTTGCCTCCTTTGTGTAGTGGAGTGATATAGGAAATTTCCCAAAGGTGGGGTACTGTATTTTCAGCTATGGAGCGATTAATGAGAAATGCTACAAGCTATGCAGTAGCATTAGCAACAGTTTTTAAGAATTCAGCTAGTAGATTGTCTGTGGAGAGAGCTGTAGGTTTTAGCTTATTAAACATCTTTCTAACAGTGGAGATGGGGACAGGTTGCAGTATGAAGATCGGACCAGTAGTATTGATTTTGGGTGACTTAGTTGTAGCAGACTGTTTTTGAGCATTGGCTAGAGGTAGAATGAACTTGTTGAACTGGGTTGCTATGTTTTTTGAGTGGTCATCGATTGCTGGAGTGGGTGTGCCAACATTCCTTTTATTTTATGATGTTCTTGAAGTTATGAATACATGTCTTGTCTGTATTTTGAGGATTCCTTTGACTAGAGCACTTGCCAAAGATGTAGCGGTCCCTCAAAAAACTCTTCGAAGAAACATTTCTCCGTCATTCCTGCCATCAAAATAGAGTTCGGGGGCTTGGCTTACTAAGTGCAGATCATCTCTCAGATTCTAACCAGAGATGCATCAGACTATGATTGGACTACATTTACTTGTGAACTCATATACGTTTGCCTTGGTGCCCCCTGTCATGACTGAAAAGGGCCCCTGGATCAGTCCACCTACCTGGTTAAGAGATGCAAACAAGCAAATAGGTGTGTGTGTGTGTCTGTTACATTACAACTGCTCAAATGTTTGGACTACTAGGAACCCATCATCAGGCAGTAATACGTTAATGATGCTATTTGCCATACTTTGTTTCTCTTTTCCTAAGTGTAAGTGAGTATTAGAGTACATCATTTCTCTCCTATTGGATAAAAGTGACACCTTAAGAAAAATAAGATTGAGAGTGAAAAAAGCCTTGTGCAACTCCAGATGTGTAGGCCTGTTACACAGATAAAGAAGAGACTGCCAAACACCATGCATAATATGTGTTTTGTGTCTGCATAAAAAAACATGAGTGGCGGAATTCGCGACTTGTCATAAAAGTGAAGGCTCTTCCTAAGTGGCACATTAGAATTAATGTTCATTTTGGAGAGAACAGTCCATATTCATTTAAGTACTTAGTCTAACACTTATTGGGAAAATTAATATGTAGTAGAGATGTGCTGGAAGATTATTTAAATCCAGGAAAATGAAGCTAAATCAGATTGTATTTGTCTTCACACGAAATCTATGTAAAATTAATGGTTTGGTTTAAAAAAATGTGTATGTAACGACAGAAGTAATGTCCAGGTCATAATCATACCTCAGCTTCGTAGAGTAAGAAATCTGGACAAAGCAGTAATGAATGGACAAAGGCCGAAAAATAGGGACAATTTTTTAATGTTGCTCTTACAAACTTAGAAAGTTGATACAATAACAGGTTTGCATTAACATAAATTTTATAAAGGATATATAAAGTCTAAAAGTCACATTTCTGTCATTATTTTCTGACTTCAGGCCTCAGTGATTTGCCAGAAAAGCGTAGTTTTGCAGAAACCAAAAATATTAGGGAAAAATCTGGACACTCTGCAGTAATCTGGACATTTGAGAGAGAGAGAGAGATAGTGTTGTGTTTTGTTGAAAAAAATGCCGGAGGAACTGGAACGTGAGGGTGGTCTAAACTGGGGGTATGTAGATGTGTGAATAGGGCAGCCTAACCATCCCAATATAAAACACTAAAAGAGGACTGTTCAAAGCAGTTATTGCATTACAAAGGAGTACGATTTCATTAACAAGGAGGAGAGAAGGAAGAGAATGGGTGTAAAACTGTCCAGGAATACGACTGCATGTTAATATTAGCTAGTTCCTTTGAGGAATAACAGAACACACAACCTTCTTATAATGATAAATATTGACTGTTACTGCCTTATTGACAATCAGGCTTATCTTTACTAGACTAGGTAGACTTTACCCTTAATACTAACTTCTGTGATTGCATGAAATCAAAATTGTAAGTTGTAAATTGATTATTAATCACTTTGTATGCATGAAATTATTTCTGCTGAATCGTTGTATACTGGAGGTGTTTGGTTAGCTTTTGCATACCCTACATCAACTTTATTACAAGCTGAGATAAGTACAAACTTGCAGTGTTATAAGGTAGTACTGAATTTTATTTTTTCTATTTATTGTTTCATTGAATATTGTGTTAAAATAGTACTGCACTTATCTGCTTATTTATTTGTTTACTGAAAATTGTGAGCTCTTTCTCTGATGTTCTTCGTGTTTCACTGTTGCAGTCATCACATTTGGGTTATCTGCTTGCAGTAGCCCTCATTCGGCCTGATTGTCAGAGTCTTGGGTCCTGCATCGGTTGCTGTCTCATCTTCCATGACGTTAGGCAGTCAGGGGTATAAAACATGCAGCCAATGCCATTACATCAGTCTTTCTTGCCGTCCAGTGCCCGAAGCAGAAGCAGTTCACAAGTGCCAGTCGGCCAACTACTGAATTTTTCATTTTCGAATTTCAGAACCAAAGTCTTCAACTAAGCTAAGTACCTCATTGGGGAACCTTTTAATTGCTCTACACTGATGTCAGCAAAAGTTAACAGGTATATTTCTTGTGAAAAGCAAATACCTCATAAAGATTTTCATTTGTACTGCATTCCTTGCTTAGGCCCAGACCACGACGTACCTCGCTGTCAGTTTTGTGCTTTATTCAAACCTCGAACTATTCGTCGTCTGTTCATTTATGCTTTTAAATATTTTGGTACTCGGTTCAGTTATCCAGAAATGGCTTCAGTAAGCTACCAGACTACTGACATTCTGATAAAATGCAAAGATAAAGACAGAGACAGACCGCATAGGTCCAAAGCTGCCGACGACGCTTCTCCTAAGCTAGTCACCAGTTCGCCAGTACTCAGTGAGGTGCTTTCGCAGCCCCTGATACCCGCTACTTCAGATTTGCAGGCCTCTACTGAGACCCTTTCAGAGTCTGGTATGCCACGAGATGCTTCCTCGACTGTGGAACCTGCAGATGTCTCTACCTTGGATGGGGCCAGAGCCGCTTTGCAGGCACCAGCTTCTGAGGGTGTATTCAGGCCTACTGACTTGCATATTAGACCAACGCCATCTTCTTCTTCAAGGCTTAAAACTAGATCCATGCCTAGAAAACTGACACCCAGACCGCATGGTCAGGCCCCTATGCCTAAAAAACAAATAAGAATGGCTGAAGACCTTATTACTCTAATTAGGGGGAGCCACCCTTCCCCCTGTAAGAGACATAGGACTGATTTTCCTTCTGATCAGGTCTCTGAAATTTCTGTTTCCACTGATGACCAATATTTACCCTTATCCACCCTGAGGATTCTAATGCAGAGGACTCCATTCCCTCTGCTTCCCTTCCAGAGGATTTCTCTTTTGGTGAAACCTTGCATACTCTTAGGGAGCATTTTCACTGGGAAAGCCAGGATTACTCTGACTCCAAAAAGAGGCTTAGGGATTTCTTACTCCTGCCCCAGCACATGCATTTAGCTATAACTCCTGTATTGGATATTGTTGATGATTCCTTCTCGGAATCTAGCCTGGCCCCTGACTCTTTACCTCCTGCTCCCAGAATACCTGATAGGTATTAGTGTCCCTGACTCTCACAAGTTCCTTTTTAAAAATCCTACTGGCGATCCTGAGATCATTTCACTGGGACCCAAAGACATTAAGGCTACTACTGCCAAAAATCCTACCCCCTCTGATAGAGATTCCAAGGTGCTGGATAGATGGGGTAAGAAGGTATACACTTCTTCAACCTTGGACATTAGGGCCTTAAACTGCCAGTTTCATATGTTAAAGTACCAGCAGCATATTATTGGATTGCTTAAACAGAAAATGATGTTGATTCCTGATTGTGCTGAAATTAAAGATTTACAGGATTTAATGCATTCTGATGAACAAGTTGGTAAACATACTTTGCAGTGTGGTTTTGATTCATTACAGGCATCTTGCAGGGCTGCTGTCACTGGGTCTGTACTTAGAAGGCACGCTTGGCTTAAGGAGCAATCTTTGCCAGATCATGTTAAGGCTAAATTGCTGGATGCTCCCTTAAACCAAGACCACCTGTTTGTCAACAAAGCAGAAGAAGTACTTAAAAAGATGGAGGAAAAAGCTAAATCTATGCAAACTGTTAAAAGATTTCCTGCAAGTGCAGCCTCCCAGATTTAGTAGGCACTGGCCCTCTAAGAATTGATCCATTCCTGCCTCTTCCAGGCCTTCTCAGTCCAAACCCAGAACCAGCAGAACACCCAGGCTGCAGTCCCACGGGACTCCACAGGACTAAGCAGTGGGGGCTCCCACTTCCAAAGCAGGAAGTAGTAAGACTCCCCCCTATGGTAAACTGTCTCAATGACTTAACTTTAAACCTTCCAAGCCCTGCTTAACTGACTGTTCCTTTAAGGGGCAAGATTGCCCTGCAGGTAAAAAATTGGGAACTCATTACCCAGGACAAATGGGTTTTAAATATAGTTTCCCAAGGATACAGATTCCACTTTCACTCCTTACCAACCCCAAACTGTTGGCCAAATCTGCACCCAGGTCAGTGGGCAGAGGCTCAAAAGCAAGTTCTTTCTCTTTTAAGCATCAGGGCTATTCAACCTGTCCCAGAAGAAGAATGGGGACAAGGTTTCTACTCAAGACTTTTTCTGGTACCCAGAAAAGACCATTCCTGGCATTCTATCCTGGACCTGTCTATCTTAAACCCATTTTTGGTAATTCCAAAATTAAAGATGCTAACTCTTCATCAGCTGCTTCCTGTGCTAGGCAAAGATGCCTGGTTGGCAACACTGGATTTAAAGGAAGCCTACTTGCACATCCCAATAAGGGAATCTTGCAGAAGATACCTATGCTTCAAAGCAGGCTACATGCACTATCAGTTCTCTCCACTGCCCTTTAGCTCATCTACTGCGCCACAGTATTCACAAAGTGCCTAGCGCCAGTCATTGCCTTTTGCAGGCAAAGAAATATTCAGATATACCCATACCTGGACGATTGTTTAATTCAGGCAGAAAGCCAGGACATACTATTGAATCATCTGCCATTTGTAAAGAAACTGCTAACTTCTCTGGGGTACACCATAAACGAAAATAAATCACATCTTGTACCCTGCCAGCAAATTGGATTCCTGGGAGCAAGCTTGAATACAACTTCCCAGATGGCCTACCTCACGCCAGAGAAACAAGTTCATTTGGCAGCCTACTTCAAACTACTGGCCACAAAGACCCAGCTATCTGCAAGGAAAATACTGCAAGCCGTGTGGTTCATGGCCTCCTGCATTCTACTAATTCCATATGCAAGACTGCATATGAGGAAACTACAATGGTATCAACATTCTCAGGATCTAGAATCAATTATTCCTATCATACCTTGTCTACAGATAGAGTTCCTTTGGTGGGCAGAGGCCTGCCACCAAAACAAGGGACTGCCATTATCTCTACCCCCTGCCGCCCAAACCCTGACAACAGATGCATCAGACTATCCATGGGGGCCTCACTTCGCAGGGAAGTGCATTCAGGGAAAATGGAACCCAAGTCAAATGCACCTGCATATCAATCAAAAAGAAATGTTAGCTGTACAGAATGCTCTGTCAGCCTTCAAGAACCACGTTCTTCCAAGACAATTATTGGTAAAGACGGGACAACACCACTGTTATGTGGCATATAAACAAGCAGGGAAGTATTCACTCATACCCTCTCTGCAGACTAGCCATGGCTCTGTGGAACACAGCCTTGAGCTACCAAGTGCACCTACAGGCTCTGTTCCTGCCAGGAAAGCTAAATACACTGGCAGACCTAAGCAGAAATCTCATGGACCCACACGAGTGGAAACTGGAACCAAAGATATTCAACATGTTGGAAAACAAATGGGGGAGCCCAGACATAGACCTGTTTGCCTCCCCCCAGAACTACCAATTGGACAAATTCTGCACAAGGACTCCCCACAAACAAGCTTGAAAGTGGATGCCCTGTCCTTCACCTGGAAAAACGTATCAGTTTGTCTTTCCTCCTCTGCCTCTCCTCTCCAAGGTACTACTAAAGATCAAACAGGACAAACCAAGGACAATGTTGATTGCACTAGACTGGCCACGTCAACACTGGTACCCCCTCTTGTGCAGTGTGTCACTGCTGGCACCTGCCTCAGACCCCTACCCTGCAGGAAGTCCAAATTCTGCACCCACAGCTTCAAACCTTGAACCTGGCAGCCTGGCTAATTACCTGATCTCTCCATTACCATCCCTCAGTAAACAAGTGATGGATGTTATTCTGGGGGAAAGGAAGTCTAGTACTAGAAAATCCTATGCTGAAAAATGGAAAAGATTCTGTTCCTGGAGCCAAACTCAGGGGACGGGCACAGCAGCACCCAATTTACCTCAGATTCTTCAATACTTAACCTAGATGCTTCACAAGGGCCTTTCCTTTTCCTCCATCAAAATGCATGCCTCAGCCATTTCAGCTCATTCCAGTACAGAACCACCCCTCTTCTCTCATTCACTGTTGAAGCAGTTCCTCAGAGGTGCCAAAAACCTAAGACCACCCAGGAGAGCCCCTACTCCAGCCTGGGACCTTAACTTTGTATTGGAAAAACTCACTCTACCTCCCTTTGAGCCAGCTGCAAATGCAGAGTTGAAATTCCTTTCTTGGAAAACAGCCTTCCTTCTAGCCATCACTTCAGCAAGAAGAGTGTCTGAATTACAGGCCCTCATGGCAGTGGAGCCTTTCACCATCTTTCGTCCGGACAGGGTGTCCCTCTGGACCAATCTCTCCTTCATGCCCAAGGTGGTATCCAGTGTTGCCCTTAATCAGTACATTCATTTGCCCACCTTCTTTTCTAATCCACAGAACAAGGGGAGCGAATACTGCACTCATTGGACGTGCACAGACAACTTAGATTTTATTTGGACAGGACTAAACCTCTCAGGAAATCTGAACAGCTGCTGGTTGCATTTGCTGCAGGAGCAGAGGGGAAGGCCATTTCAAAGCAAACCATTTCTAAGTGGATAGGCCACTGCATTCATTTCTGCTATAGCACATGGAAAAGCTACCTCACAGGGGATTAGGTCACATTCAACCAGGGCTGCATCTACCTCTACAGCCTTTTTCAGAGGTGTCCCTACCAGGGACATCCTAGAAGCTGCTACCTGGAGTTCAGTACATACCTTCACCAAGCATTACCACTTGCCAATTTTTTTCTAAATCCAGAGCTGGTTTTGCCACTGCAGTCTTGCAGGACCTTATAGCTGGTCTTAATGCTATCTGATTACCTCCTCCCATCCTTAGCTTTGGGAATCTACCCAAATATGATGACTGCAACAGTGAAACATGAAGAACATTGTACACTTACCATAAATGTAGATGTTCGAGTGTATTCACTGTTGCAGTCCTGGTTACCCTCCCTCCAGCCCCCTGACTTCTATTGACTATACCTCTATTCTTGTTTACTATGCTTAAAGCTTTTTTGGTGTATTTGCTTTTCTGTTGGAGGTGTAACCTTGTATATAATTGCTTCCCATTATGGGGGCACCTGACATCTGGGGCAAGAAAAACTGATATAATAGCGTCGGCTGCATGCTTTATACCCCTGAGTACCTGACGTCATGGAAGATGAGTCACAACTGAGGCAGGACCCAAGACTTTGATAATCAGGCCGACTGAGGGCTACTGCAAGCAGATAACCCAAATAAGATAACTGCAACAGTGAATACACTTGAACCTCTACATTTATGGTAAGTGTACGCAACTGTACTTTCTCTCCCTGTCTGTAGTTAGTTTATTCTTCTCACTTCATTGTTATTCGGTGTAGAAGTCTTAGCCTAGTGGGATTCTCTGTGCCTTAAAATCTTAGGCCCTTATCTCTGAAATTATTTCTGCTGAATAGTTGCATACTGGAGCTGTTTGGTTAGCTTTTGCATACCCTACATCAACTTTATTACAAGCTGAGATAAGTACAAACTTGCAGTGTTATAAGATAGTACTGAATTTTATTCTTTCTGTTTATTGTTTCATTGAATATTGTGTTAAAAATAGTACTGCATTTATCTGCTTATTTGTTTACTGAAAATTGTGAGCGCTGTCTCTGTTCTCTCCCTGTCTGCAGTTAGTTTTCCCCACCCACCCTTCTTGTTCTTGTTGTGGTATTAATCTTGGCGGCTTTGGAATTGACCACCCCTCCTGTAAATTTGTGTTTGAATACTCCCCCTGGGCCCATCTCATTTGCTCACTCAACCAAGTACAGTGAGATCATATTTTGATTTCAGGCACACTTACCATTCCCATCTGTTCAGCCCTTTCCCAGCTCTATCCTAGTCTAGTCTCATTAGCTCATCCTGCCTAATACAGAGAGAACATTTGAGTAGGCATACCCACTTAGGCCCTGAACTTGTCTGATTGAAGACTGCTGGAACAGGGCTCAGTTCTGAGGTTTTTTACTGGTTAATTGGGTAATTTGTACAAATCAGTTTGCTTGTTTTCTGTTATATAAAAAAAACATTTTTCACTTTATCTGCTTTTATTGTATTTGTGTTTCTTCCTACTTTATTACCTTATTTTGCTTTTGCCTCTTCTTAAAAGTACTCAATTGTGTTTATTCTGCTGCATTTATTACAGCTTGATAGTAGCCTGATTAAATTGTAACAAAGTCTTTTGGTTATTGCACTTGGGCTTCAGACCAGTTGTTTTACATTAAGAAGGTTTGTGGTCTTCACTGTTGTGGCAGGACACGTAGCTTATATCCTTCTAAGTTGGGAATTGCTGATTGAAGGCTCAGTGTCTGTATTCTAAAAGTGTATTAGTTCTGATTTAAGCACTTGGGCTCCAGACCAGTTATTTTACATTAAGGTTTGTGGTCTGCAGTCTTGTGGGAAGAGAGGCTAGATTCTACCGTTCTGAGCTGGGAATTTCTGGTTAAAGGCTTACTGTGCCTGCTCATTTTAACTGATTTCTGATATTGGTGTGCCTTGTCTGCTGTAGCATAGACTAGATTCAGGCCTGCTGAATCTAGTTTTGTTTGTATAACTTGAGACTAATCCAGGCCATCTTTTTTGGAGAAGGTTCCCCTGCACCCTATTGGCAGGAGTGTGTGGTTAGAACTTGTCAGATTGAAGACTGCTGGAACAGGGCTTAGTTTTGAGTTTTTTTACTGGTTAATTGGGTAATTTATTTAAATCAGTTTGCTCGTTTTCTATTATTATGTAAAAAAATTGCACTTTATTCATCTGCTTTTACTGTAATTGTGTTTCTTCCCACTTTATTACCTTATTTTGCTTGTGCTTCCTCTTAAAAGTACTCAATTGTATTATTCTGCTGCAGTTATTACTGCTTGGTAGTAGCCTGATTAAATTGTAATAAGTCTTTTGGTTTAAGCACTTGGGCTTCAAACCAGTTGTTTTACATTAAGAAGGTTTGTGGACTGCATTGTTGTGGCAGGGCAGGTAGCTTACATCCTTCTAAGTTGGGAATTGCTGATTAAAGGCTCAGTGTCTGTTATTCCAAAAGCACATCAGTTCTGGTTTAAGCACTTGGGCTTCTGGCCAGTTATTTTACATTAAGAAGGTTTGTAGTCTGCACTCTTGTGGGAGGAGAGGCTAGAGTCTGCCCTTCTGAGCTGGGAATTTCTGGTTAAAGTCTTATTGTACCTGCTTATTTGATCTGTTTCTTTCTGAAATGTGTGCACCTTGTTTGGTGTAGCCCAGAAGTTAGTAGTTTATTGGGCATTTTGGGCTAATTTCTCTCTCTTTCATTTCTCTACTATAAAAACTGCATTTGCGCAGTGCAGGTTAGCAAGGGTTAAACTATTCCCAGCTCCACGAAGTCTGTTCTTCAATTTTTCCCTTGGAACTAGACAAACTTTCAACTTAAGCACTCAAACCATTCATTTCACAGCCCAGCACTTGCTCAAAACTCATAGCAAGCACTAATTAACCCTAGCACTAGACCCCCTATACTGTCCAGAAGGACAAGGCTCTCTATTCGTCCCTAGCAGCTAATCAGTAAATCATCTCACTTTACCTATTCAGGCATGTCTAAAGGGCAGTTTCAGGTGTACACTCCAGTCCAGCTGGGGAATCTGGGCATTTTGAGGCAATGTTACAACTGCCTCATGTGCACAGACAACCCTCTCCTCCTACCACCAAACACTAATATATGCAAGAGGTGCAATTATACAGCCAAACTGGAGGCAAAGCTCTCTCAACCCAAGAATGGAACTGACAGTCGAGGAGAAGGAAAATACTTGCAACACACCACCAGTCTTACATAGACCTACTAAACCAACACTGGCAAGTAACACACATAAATACATGAAAACATACTCGGAGGCTCTAAATAAAAACATGCAAAAGCAACAAAGACCTCCAAAGCAGACACCCAAGCAACCTCCACTCCCCATCACAAACCATGAAACACATACTTCACATAATCAGTGTGTCACGCAATCACAGCCCTTAAGGCAAAATAACATACCCAACACACTAGTAGTAGGCGACTCTATAGTCAGGCACATTGATGTCCCACTAACTAGACTGGACAAGGAGAAGGTTACAGTTAGCTGCCTGTCGGGCGCCAGGATCCGCCACATAACACAAGCACTCGGGTCACTCCAGAACAAGTATAAATATGACTCTGTCATTGTCCATGTTGGTGTGAATGACCTGAGATGTACCTCCCTGGACTACATAAAAAGAGACATGGAAGAGCTCTCTGATCATGTAGCCCAGACCGGTATGACTCTGACCCTGAGTAGCATCCTGACTTCACCAAGAATGATGCCACAGTATAAAGAAAAATGATCATTTTCAACGATTGGCTATGTTTCTGGTGTCATTCAAAGAGGATCCAGTATCTGTCCTCCTGGGATGACATGCTCGATAAGCCACGTTGCTTTGCAAGATATGGCTTGCTCCTGTCACACTTAGGCTTTTGAGTACTGGCCAAGGCTTTTGCTGCCCCCATAGTGCCTTTTTTGGCAAGGCTTGAAAGACAAACCCACCACCATAAGTAGCACAAGTAACCAAAAACTGAGGTAAATGTTACTCAACGCCAGAAGTCTAAACCTCAAAATGCATGCACTTGAGGCACTCCTCATTATGGAGAACATTGATATCTGTGCAGTAACAGAAACCTGGTTTAAGTCTTCAGAGAGCACCCCGCACTACCAGGCTATAACTCATACCATATTCATCAAGGATACCCACACTTCCAGGTTAGTGGCACAGCACAATGCCTCAGAGATCATCCATGTGCAACTAACAATGGACAAAATTGCAATTCAAATTGTAGCTTGCTACAGATCACCCACCATGACCCAGGACCCCCATTCCGCATTTCTGGAGACACTGGAAAATATGAAGGTCCTACCAAATGCCCTAATATTGGGTGATTTCAATTACCCAAACATTAACTGGGAGAACTACTCAAGTACTAACTCCCTTGCCCAACGCTTCCTAGAATTTATAAACTCGAATGCCCTGGATCAACTGGTCAACACCCCCACCAGAGGTGACAATATATTGGACCTGGTCATCACCAACATGGGTGAATGGTGTTCTACACCGGAGGTCAAACCCTCACTGGTTAGATCAGACCATAGACTAATCACTCTGGAAATCCACATTCCGCCCCCACCCCCAACCAAGGAAACCACTGTGAAAAACTTTTCAAAAGCAAACTTCACATTACTTAAGACTGAGGTGGAAAGGTTCACAGCCCCCATGCTAAAGGACATCACTGTCCAAGCTGTTGAATCCCTTACAGAGGCACTTGAGCACCTGCAAGAATGCATGGATCGTGCTATCCCAAGCAAAACCAAGGCTCACTCCTCCAAGAAAAGGAAACCAGTCTGGTGGACCCCTGCCATAAACAAGCTATACAATAGGAGGAGGAAACTAGTGCAGAAAAGAGTAAAATCCCAAGAAGGAAAGACATCTCTTATCAGTATAAGCAAGAAACTACGATCCCTCATAAAATTATCCAAGGCTAGCTTCAAAATAAAAATTGCCAAGGACTCCAAAGATAACCACAAAGCGTTCTTTAGCTATGTCAAGAACCTATTTGGAAACTCTCAGATCTGCTCTGAGTTAGTGCAGAAAGGCACAAAATACACTGAAATGATATTGCCAACATTCTGGCAGACAGGTTTAGTGCAAACTTCAACCCCCCCCCATCCCCTAAAGGGCCCATAACCATAACAGAAGAATGTAGTGCCCCGGCGATCACTGACACACAGGTTAAAAGAGCCCTATCCAAAGCTGAAAATACAGCTTCAATGGGACCAGACGGTGTCCCAGGCTGTGTCTTACACAAGCTCCAAAATGAACCAACCCATCACCTAAACACACTGTTCAAACTCAGCCTCTCTACAGGCAACATACCCATAGAGTGGTGCACAGCAACAGTTATCCCACTCCACAAAGGTGGAGCCACAATGGACCCCGGGAACTATCGCCCTATAAGCCTGACTAGCCTGGTCTGCAAGGCTATGGAGCGCATCATCATGGAATTCATTAACAGAGACATTGGGAACCTTTAAACATTGGACCCTACCCAGTTTGGCTTTGTTAAGGGCAGATCATGACTCCTAAACGTGGTGGACTTCGAGACAGTTACCAAGGCTTTAGATGAGGGAAAGGAGGTCCACACTGCCTACCTAGACCTCTAAAGGCTTTCGACACCATTCCCCATTCTGGTATTATAGACAAGCTCACCAGCCTGAACATAAACCCCTACGTCACGAGATGGGTTGCCAGTTGGCTCATGGATAGAACCCACACGGTGAGAGTTGCAGGCACTAGGTCCAACTGTAAACCAGTTACAAGTGGCGGCCCCCAGGGTTCAGTCCTGGGACCCCTCCTGTTCGGCATATACTTCTCAGAGGTACAGGCAAGCACAGGAGGACTATGGCTGACCAAGTTCACAGGTGACTGCAAACTGGGGGCCATAATTGACTCTCCAGCTGATACAGACGTCCTCTAGAAGGGTCTCACTGAGACGGATACCTGGTGTTAAAATCATGGCCTCAAGCTAAATGCCAAAAAGTGCATAGTCATCCCCTTTGGAAAAAAACAAAGTACCCGCGAACTACCACATACATGGTAGTCCCCTAAATACAGAAAATGTAATAAGGGATCTGGGGACCCAAGTAGATAGTAATCTCTCCTTTGCTAATCATATTGCCAAGGTGGTTAGAAAATCCTTCTATGTGGCCCACCTAATCACAAAAGGGTTCTCATCTAGAACAAAAGAGGTTATTGTGCCCCTCTACTCATCACTCATCACTCATCAGACCCATCATAGAGTACAACGCTGCATTTGGGATGCACTTTACAAGACACCTGCAACAGCTGGAAAGACCACAGAAGTACCTCCCCAAGAGGATTACTGGCCTCAAACATATGCCCAATGCAGCCCGACTGAAGAAACTCCAGCTGTACTCATTTGCATACCGCTTACTCAGAGGTGATCTCTGCCTGACATACAAGGCCATGTCCAACCCAGAATTGATAGACATGCTCCACCTAAAAAAAAACAAATCCCCAAGAGCCACATGCTCTAGGGATTTAAACCTCACCACAGTGATAAACAGGACATGCTGGAGGGATAGATTCCTGTCCCAGAGACTCCCCATGCTTTGGAACAGGATTCCAATGTACATTCGGCAGAGCCCCTCACTTACACTCTTCAAGAGAAACCTTGATGAGTGGATGGGAAACAGAAAATTTAACCTGGGGATCACTGCAGTGGCTCTGCTGGACAGAGGCACAGGGAACTAGTGGCTCTACTGGACAGAGGCACAGGGAACTGATCTAAGGGGGTGGTGAAAGCCAACACATTCTGGCTAGGCTTATAGATGCCCTCGAGCAGATAGCCTAGTACTTACTTATGAACCTATGATATGAGCTTCTGCCAACACAACAGCCTAGCAGTCTTTCATCTGTTAACTTAATGAGAAAAGTGTCATCAAGTCCTCCATTTTTAAGTACAGCATATGTTTGTTACCATTGAGTATACCTAATGTGTGTCCACTGATAGGAATGTTTTCCTTCTGGAGTGACTAAGTGTTTTAATCCCTCATGAAACCCAGACGTACATTTAGCCCAGTCACAGCCTTATTGAAGAATTAAATGCACTTTTTCTCTGTTGCCTTCTTTCCAGAGAAGTATAGAAATGACTAGAGAAGATCAATGCGAATGCTTATAGCACACAGTTAGCTGCACAATGACTGACATACCAGTGTGAGCCATCTTTACTCTGTGCTCATAGACTTAGGTTTGTGATGTTGTATGAAGCCTCATTTTGTTGTTTTCTCCACGCAAAGCATTTCACTGACCCATTTATTCCCTTCCCTCATCTTGTCTGGTTCTAATCCCTACTAGAGGGAAAAGAGTAGGCCAGTGATTGGCTCTCTTTCTAAGCAGATCATTGCTGTATGCAATAACTCTCCCCTTTGGTGTCTTGTCAACTGGTTCAGTGTTGTTAATGCAGTTCTTAGACATAGATCATTAAGTGTGACCATTTCAGAGGAAATACCTCATTAAGTAGTGACCATTTCACAAGAAGTGAAGTTAAGGTAGTGGTGGTCCATCTGGAAGAAACGTGGTTGCAAGTGTCGAAAGATGTCAAGCATCACAACTTTTTTTTTTTTTTTTTACTTAGGTTGGTATGAGTTGTTTGCTATTTAGCTGTTTTGTTTTGAAGTGAGAAATGGAACTAAACCAACTGGAGATGGGTCAGGTGAATGGTGACAGTGTACAGAATAGCTTGAAGTTCAAGGTAGCTGTTTGGTAATGAGTCCTAAAAAGTAAGAAAAACAGAAATCTGTGGATAGACCTTCTGTTGGGATTTCATAAGACAGTGCTTCAGATGAGAAAAATTGAAATGTCACCTTCTCATAGCATCCACAGGAAAGCATAAGTACTAGGCAAGGATGTCTTTCTAGTATGTACACAACTAGGGTGGTTGATGAGCTTTTTGCTGCATTGACAGTTTTCTGCTAACTGATAGTTGTCTACACTACGGACGCTTTATGTGGGCTGTGACTTTTGGGTCTTTATGTTTCAAGAAATAAATGCAGTGGATATAAAAAGTGCACACACCCCTGTTAAAATGCCAGGTTTTTGTGATGTAAAAAAGTAAGGCCACAGTAAATTATTTCAAAACTTTTCCCACCTTTAATGTGACTTAACCTGCTTCAACAAAGTATTAATTTAAGGGTGTGCACACTTATGCAACAAGCTTATTGTACATTTTTTATTTTTTATATTTTTTCCTCTAACCGATGTTTTTCATTTGAATTGTACAGGTTATAGGTCACATTAAAGGTAGGAAAAGTTTTGAAATTATTTATTTTGGTCTCATTTTTTATATCACAAAAACGTGGCATTTTAACAGGGGTGTGTACACTTTTTATATCCATTGTATGATGCAAAATGCAAAAATAAACTCCTATCCATAACTCTCAACTGCCCAGATTTTCACAGAATGTCCATATTTTTACCTCACATTTTTGGTCTGTTCCTCATAAAATGTGTGGTTTTCTTGCATATCACTAAGGATTAGTGAAGTAGATTGACATACAATTTCAGTTACAGACTTCATATCCTTCAGAAAATGCATGCTAACACAAATTGTTATTCTATCAACTTTCTAAGTGTATAAAAGCAATATTTAAAATCTGTCCCATTTTTTGGGTCTTTGTCACCCTATTATTTTTGGATTTGTCCAGATTTCTTGTGTTAAGAGGTTTAGAAGTACACCTATGGTGGAACCGTAATATATACAGGCTCTGTGAAAAATTAATGCATGGAAAAATAAATCTAACTCACAAGAAGCCAACAACGCTGTTGCTAAACTAAACAAGGAAATCTGAGTCTTGCTCAGATCAATGAAACCCAAATGAAAGATAACCATGAAATTTTCTTTAACTATGTTAGAAATTTCAGAAACAATACCCAGCACTGCACAGAGCTAATTGTAACTGTAACACATACTCAAACCCAGAGGACATAGCCAATCTACTAGGGGACAAATTCAGCCCTATCTTCACCCCCCCCCAGTATTCTCATATCTGATACCCACATTTACCCACCCCATTTAAATTTCCCAAGTTCCCAAGAGCAAGTTCACAGGGCACTGCTTAAGGTCAAGAACACTATGTCATCAGGGTTGGAAACATCAAATGCCAGTCTCTCTATAGAGGCTTTTTAACATTAACCTAGTTGATGTGTTTGTTTGGCCTGCTTACTCTGAATATTGCTGATCTCTGGTTGCATTTTATTTCAAATTAAAGCTTTTCATTTAAGTTTTGATCACTTCTATTTCTTATCTTATTCTAGTATTACATTTGTTTTGCTTTAAGTTTTCTGTTCTGTTGAAGTTTTAAGAATTCTTGGCTAGGGTCAGTTAAAAAGATAGCAAAGCATTCCTTTGCAAACAGTGGATATCATCAGTTAATTAGTGGGAGGAGCTGAGAAACACCATTGCTCTTTTATTTAGAAATATCTCTGTTTAGCTGAAGTGTTTGGCCTGCTTGTATTGATGATCTCTGGCTGCATTTTTTCCTCCCACCCATCCAATTCTTGCTGTGTTCTTAAATTTGGTGGCTTTTGAGTTGCCCACCACTGCTATAAATCTAATTTTGGGCACTTCTCCCAGTCCCATCTCATTAGCTCATTCTATTTAGTACAGACAGATCATTTGGGAAGACCCACCCCCTTAGTTTCTTAACCTTGATTTATCTTGTTTCTTCCCTTCCTGGTAAACCTAAAACAATTGCACTTTATTCAGATGCTTTTACTGTATTTGTGTTTCTTCCTACTTTATTACTTTATTTGCTTTTGCTGCTTGTTCTTAAAAGTATTCAGTTACATTTATTCTGTTGCATTTATTACTGTTAGTAGCCTGATTAAATTGTAACTGTTTCTCTAAGCCTTTTGGTTTAAGCACTTGGGCTTCAGGCCAGTTGTTTTACTTTAGGAAGGAAGGTGTGTGGTCTACACTCTTGTTTTGCAGGACAGGTAGCTTACATCCTTCTAAGTTGGGAATTTCTGGTTGAAGGATTAGTGTGTCTGTTATTCTAAAAGTGTTCTAGTTTAAGCAGTTGGGCTTCAGGCCAATTATTTTACAATAAGAAGGTTTATGGTCTACACTCTTGTAGGAGGAGAGGGTAGATTCTGCCCTTCTGGGCTGGGAGTTGCTGGTTGAAGGATTATTGTGCCTCCTTGTTTGAACTGTTTTTCTGAAATTGGTGCACTTTGCTGTAGCCTAGACTAGATTCAGACATGCTGAATCTGTCTCTGTTTGTATATCTTGAGCACTAAACTAGGCCATCTTTTGTTGGAGAGGGTTCCTCTGCACCCTGATTACCGGAATGTGCACTTAGAACTCGTCTGATTGAAGGTTGCTGGAACAGGGCTCAGTTTTGAGCTTTTTTATTGGTTAATTGGCTAATTTGTTTAAATCAGTTTGTTCTTATTTGCGATTGATAAGTGTGTGTCTATTCTCCTGTGTTAAATCAACCTAAACAGAGTTTAAATATCTTCAGCATAGTCTGGTTACAGGTTTTGCTGTATCCAGACCCATTTGTGTGATTCCTGTGTTTCTTGCTACAACGTCTTGTGTTGGCTGAGACCTACCTGCACATAGAAGCAAGTGAACTGGTTGAAACTGGTCTGGCATAGGGTATTTAGCTAGGAGCTCAGGGACAAAGGTTGATTGGTCATTTCCAGTGTTTCTATTTTTGTAGTATTTAAACTCTGCATTTGTGTGGGTTTACTCTTGTTTGCACATCGTGCGCCACCGCTGTGCTGTTTTAAACCTTTGCAGGTATCTCAACTACATTTTCTTTTCCCTTACCAGCTCTCCCGTGTAAGTGAGGCCCTCCCTTGCAGCTACTGTATTGGTTTTATCCAGCCATACTCACACCGTAAGTACTCTCCTCAGGTAGTACACACTTTACTATCCCTGACCTCTCTTCCAGAGATTCTGACAACCATGGACAGACAATTTCCTAAGGTTTCTCCTGCTAGTCTGGTTGATATGGACATCTGAGTGTGTAGCAACTGCCTCATGTACACAGACAACCCTCTACTGCTACCACATAAGAACACAATATATGAGTGATGCAGTTACATTAAGAACTTAGAATCCTTGCTGTCTCAATCACAAGCCAGTACATCTGTACATCTGGCACTGAGAAGGTTGTCTGCACAAACACTACATCTCCAACACCACCCACACCTCTACAACACCCTCCTATATATTCGGAGGTTCTCAACAAAAACATACCTAAACAAAAGAGTCCTCCAAGGCAAAAACACATGCACACATCCCAACCCACAGTACTAAGCATCAGACGTAGTATACACGCCTGTGCCTCACAGCCTGTAAGACCCAACAACAAACCCAATATATTAGTCATAGGAGACTCTATAGTGAGACACACAGATGTGCCCCTCACTCGGCTAGACAAGGAGAAACCCACGGTAAATTGCTTGTCAGGTGCTAGTCTGCCATATCATGCATGCACTCAAGTCTGTTAGCAACAGGTACTGTTATGACTCTGTCATAGTCCATGTTGGTGTGAATGACTTAAGACATACCTCTCTGGACTGTATGAAGAGAGACATGATTGACATTGCTGAATAGGTGTGCCCAGGCAGGTATGTCCCTAGCCTTAAGCAGCATCCTTCCATCACCCAGAATGATGCCTCAATACAAACAGAAAATGACGGACTTTAACAACTGTCTTAGTTTCTGGTGTCATTCCAAGTGGATGCAGTACCTGACAGCCTGGGAGGACAGGCCACAATACTTTGCCAGAGATGTCCTTCATCTGTCTCCCCTGGGCTTCAGCCTTCTGGCAAAGGTTCTTGCCTCTTTTAGGCAAAGTCATGAGGGCAAAATTACCAACGTGAAAAATTCTTAACGAAATTTAAAGGTCATGCTGCTTAATCGCTAGGAGTCTTAGCATGAAACTGCACTCATTGCAAGCATTCCTCACCTTAGAGTATGCTTATATTTGTACAGTCACTGAAACCAGGTAAAAAGCTGTGGAGAGCACCCCAGCCTTACTAGGTTACTCATCCTGCCATACTTTCATACCCCAAACGGAGGGCTACAAAGCCAAAGGAAGTGGAGTTTCAATATTTATCAAAGACATACACACCTCCAGGGTGGTCAAACAGTATGACACACAGGAGACATTCCAAGTGCAGTTAACTGTTGACAAAACACGTAGTGAAATCATAGCTAGCTACAGACCCCCAACCATAACTCAAGATGCCCACTCCACCTATATGGACTTACTTGAATCCATCAAGATTCAACCCTCTACCCTGATTCTGGGTGACTCTAACTATCCAAAAATAGAGTGGAAGACCTATTCTAGCCAAAACACAAATGCCCAGAGATTCCTCAACTTTGTCAGTGCATTGGATCAGCTGGTCGACACTCCCCACAAGAGGTGAAAATATCCTGGGCCTGGTACTGACCAACATGAATAGCCACTGTAGCACCCCTACAGTGTTATCCTCCTTGGCAAGATCTGACCATAAAGTGATCACTTTTGAAGTCACCATCTCTTCTGATCCTCCCCTTGCCAGTGTCGAACATAAAACTTTTCCAAAGCTGACTGCAGTCTCTTGAGAGCAGGTATAAGCAGCTTCACAGCCACTGTCCTTTCAGTTGGAACTAGCACTAATGTCCAAGCCTACACCAAAAAACTATATGAGCACCTACATAGCTGCATGGACTCTGCAATATCTGACCGGTCCAGCTCATCTTCCTCAATAAAGAGTAAACCTGTGTGGAGGACAGCAGCAATATGACTCTATATTAGAAGGAAAAAATTGCTGTCCAGGACCAAGAAGGAGCAGGTGCCAAGTTGGAAGCAATCTGTCCTTTGTCTGAAAAAGCAAATATAGTCACTGGTGAAATCCTCCAAGTCTAACTTCAAGTCCACATTGGCCATATCCACTAAGGACAATCACAAGGCCTTCTTCACATACGTCCGCAATCGGAAAGGTAACACCCAAATCTGGTCTGAACTGGTGGTCAGGAACACCATGTAAACAAATGCCGTAGATATAGCCAACTGCTTGCAGACAGGTTCGGTGAAAACTTCACCGCCCCCCCACCCCTGGTTGCCCCATCATTAAACTGATATATCCCCAGCACCTGCCCCCCTCCCCTCATCACTAGGGAGCAGGTCTTTAATGCCCTCTGAAAGGCAAAAAATACAGCCTCCATGGAACCTGACACAAAATTCCTGGCTGCATCTGACATGAACTGAGGTATAAGCTCTCAGCACCATTAGGCACCCTAAGCCTGAGCACTGGTTTCATCCCAATCGAATGGAGGACAGCCAAGCCACCGACATCCCTCTACACAAAGGTTATAGGCCCATCAGCCTAACTAGTCTGATCTGCAAGGCCATGGAATGCATTATCATGAACCTTATAAACAAGGACAGTTACAACCTCCAAACGCTTGATCTCACGCAGTTTGGTTTTGTCAAAGGGAGATCATGTCTGTTAAACTTGATTGACTTCTTTGAAACAATCACCAAAGCCATGGACAAGAGGAAGACGGCGCACACTGCCTACCTTGACCTAGCCAAAGCCTTTGACACCATTCCCTACTCTGGCATAATAGATAAACTCTCCCAGCTAGGTGTCACCCCATGTGTTAACAGATAGGTAGCTAACTGGCTCACTGATAGAACCCACTCAGTCAAAATAGGGGAAGCCACCTCTAGTAGTAGACCTGTAATGAGCAGCATACCCCCAAGGGTCAGTGTTGGGGCCTCTACTGTTTGGGATATACTTTTCTGAGGTGCAAGCTAAAACCAGTGGTCTGTGGCTGACCATGTTTGGAGATGACTGCAAGCTGGGCGCCATCTTAAATTCTCTTAGTGATGTGACCATCCACTAAGAGGGCTTTACCCAAACTACTGACTGGTGCCAGAAGCATGGCCTCAAACTGAATGCCAAGAAATGCATCATTATCCCCTTTGGGGAAAATGGCATCCCCACTAATTATCACTGTAATAACATACTAAGCATGCAATCAGCCATGAGAGACGTGAGCACCCAGGTTGATAGCAACCTGAATTTTGACCACCACATTGCCTCCGTTGTATGGAAGGCTTTCTACATGGCCCACCTCATAAGTAAGGGTATTTCATCCAAGAACAAGGAGGTTATAACATCCCTGTACTCCTCCCTTATCAGACCCATTGTCGAGTACAGTGCCCCCTTCGGCATGTACTTTGCCAGGCACATGCAGCAGCTGGAGAGACCACAGAGGTTCCTGACCAGGAAAATCCAGGGTCACCAACACCTATCGTATACAGATAGGCTAAAATCCCTGTCCCTCTACTTAGTCTCATACAGACCACTCAGGGTTGACCTGTGTCTGGCATACAAGGCCATCTCAGACCCAGCCTGGATGACGTTGCTGCATATCCAGAAGTCAAACTCCACTTGAGAAGCCCACAGACAAGGCCTCAACCTAGTCTGTGACATTAATAGAACTTGTTGGTGGAATAGATTTCTGTTCCAAAGACTCCTCCATCTGGGGAATAGACTCTGTCTCCATGTCAAGCAGAGTACCTCAGTAACACTCTTTTAGAGGGAGCTGGAAGACTGGATGGGAAACAGAAAATTCACCACTGGGATCTCACCTGTGTCCCTGCTGGACAGTGGAAACAGGTACTGATTTTTGTGGGAACACGGAAACATTGATAAAATGATTGGCTGGAGTTATAAGGGCCTCTGGGCCAATAGCCTAGTATTGTCCTATGAACCTCAAAACAGGATTTGTGCAGCATGCATGTAAGACAACAACAGTCATTCCCTTGCATAGAGGTGGGGCTGCAATGGAACCAAGTAATTACAGACCCAAAAACCCAACCAACCTCATCTGCAAGGCTGTGGAAAGAATCATTATGTGACTAATAAGTAGAGACTTATGTGACTTGCAGCCTTTTGACACAACCCAGTTCTGATTTGTCAAGAGCAGGTCATCCCAACTTAACCTGGTTGACTTCTTCAAAAAAGTCACTGAGGCAATGAGTAAGGGCCTATCAGTGCAGACTGCAAAGGCATTCAGCAGCATACCATACACAGGCATTGTATATAAACTCTCCCACTTAAATGTTAATCCCTTTGTAACCTAGTGGATAGCAATTTGGCTAATAACTAGTAAACAGGAATTGAGGGTGAACGATGTACCGCCTCCAAATGACCTGTCTCTAGGGACATGCCCCTTGATTCAGTCCTTGGGCCCCTTCTCTTTGGCATTTACTTCTCATAGGTCAAAGATTATGTTAAGGGATTTTTGCTGACCAAGTTTTCAGATGACTGCAAAAATGTTGCTACTATAAACTCCCCAAATCACACCATGATCCTATCAGACAGCCTGTTTCAAATAAATAGTTTATGACAAAATCATGGACTGAAACTGAATGCCAAGAAATGTATAATCATGACCTTCAGCAAGCATGACTCCTTTTTTTTTTTTTTTTTAATTGTCACATCGATAGCCCCTTGAAAACTGATCTCATAGTTAGAAATTTGGGCATCTACATAGACAATGAACTGTCCTTTGATCACCATGTATCCACTATTGTAAGAAACACCTCTTTTCTTCGAACAGCTTATATGGAAAGGGTATGGTTTCCAGATCCAGAGATGTGATTGTTCCTCTGTACTCCGCACTTATTAAGTCTGTTCATAGAGTATAATGTTCCTTTAATATGTACGTTTTGAAGCAGTTGTTGCAACTGGGGTGACAACAGTGCTTCTTCATTGAAAAAAAAAATCAAGGACCTACATCATAAAAACTGTGCGGACACTCTCAAAGCCTTGTTTCTCCTCTTGGTGTTGTATAGATTACTGAGAAGTGACCTCTGCTTCACATATACAGCCTCAATAGACCCATTTTTTATCAGACATATTACACATGTAGAAGTCCAGTGGGGTCAGGAACAGCCACGGATGGGACCTCGATCTCTTTTGCAAGATTAACAGAATATACTGGAGGGATAGGTATGTATCACAGAGAATATGGTTTCTGTGGAACTGGTTTCCCCCCCATATAAAACAGAGTTACTTCTCTTTCTCTGTTCAAATGTAATTCGTATAAGTGGATGGGTAACCTCAAATTCACCCCTGGTTTATCACCAGTGGCTGTAATGGATCAGGGAAACACACAAGTACCCAATGTGGACTTGTGCAGCCAGTCTTCAGAGACTCCTGTTGCAAAATATAAGAGCCAATAATTACCATGGGGAATGCAGGGCTAGGTTTCTTCAGTTCCTCACACATCAGTAACCTAGTAAGTACATATGAGCTTAAGTGAAATTGTGTAGAACTTGTCTTTTGGTGTTCCAGATCTGAGGAGGCAACATTTTCTGAGATTTTGTGTTATCCCTCACAGGAAGATTGCTTGTTGATTCTTCCAGGAAACTGACTTCAGATTCTGAATAACATTTTCCATGTGTTTTGGTTAACGTGATTGCCACTGTCTGACATAATCCTACATTATGCCTTCTTATCGTCTGCACTAAATTGAGTCTTTCACGATACTTGTTTTCTGCAGGGCCTTCCTCCAGACAGCAGGATAGAAACCATCATCCTGCAGGCCAGAGTCATAGTTGCAAGCCTGTGGATCATAGCAAAGTCAAAAAGGAAAACATATGTTGTAAGCCTTGCAGTGGCTGTGCACATTGTGCTTCTAGCTTCTCTTTGTGTACCAATTAGCATGGTTACAAGAGCTGTTGAGGACAGTACTAGGGCACATTACTTGAACAGGTGCTACAATTTATCTGGTCTGGTAAGCCC
This sequence comes from Protopterus annectens, assembly GCF_019279795.1. Classification (NCBI taxonomy): domain Eukaryota; kingdom Metazoa; phylum Chordata; order Ceratodontiformes; family Protopteridae; genus Protopterus; species Protopterus annectens. Next base: position 935,104,522 of record NC_056725.1, on the reverse strand, counting down.
TCTTGTGATGATGGACTTGTGTTTATTTATCACTTAAGAATTTTCTCACACTGCTATCATGATGTCACTTGGCACAGGCGCTTTTTCACTTCATTGTGAAATTGAAATTAAGGCTGAATTTTAAACGTAGTGTGCAGGGACAGAGCTATTCAAGTACAAGTTTACTGAATGACATATTCTTAGAGCTTCGGTTTCTGAGGGTACATCAGAAGATTTCTTGCTGGAATTCATTTGTGCATTTATGACCCAGACATATTCTCATCAAAGTGAGAGGGTGTCAGCCTTTACTATGCAGATTTTAATTTATGGCATGTTTGCCTTGGTTTAGATGTTAGTATCTTGTCCATGAGTTTCTTCTTCCATTTAAATCTTGTAGATGGCTGGTTACCCAGGAGCAAAAGCGTGTTTTTCACTCTGAATTCAGAGCCTTTGTATTCTGATGGGTTTTTTTTGCCACTTGGACACTGTTACACTTCACCTTATATATTAAGTAGCAGCTGCCACAGTATGAACACTGTACTCCTGGGGTTGACTAAGAGTAAAAGAGCAAGGTGTTTAATTATCCTGGTTTCTGATTTATGAGTTTTATTTATGAAAAGAAACAAAGTTTTAGAGATTCTCTGTACTTAAAAACTGTGATCATAAAATGGCAATTGTTTTCAAATAAAAGTAGCTCTACTAAATAATAGCAAGAGATTTCTAATATGGGCAGCTTAATTGGGATAACCTGCGTAATATGGCTGCTGTTTTCTTTTTTTCCTATAGAAATGGAGGTGGCCGTAGTGGAATGTTTTGTGCCATCAATATTGTATGCGAAATGATCAAACGACAGAATTTTGTAGATGTGTTTCATGCTGTGAAGACTCTCCGAAACAACAAGACAAATATGGTGGAAACCCTGGTAAGTAAATCAGTGGCCTGAACTGGTTGTCGTAGTGCACATTCCAGTAGCAGACATATGTAATGGAGGAGAACAGACTTTTGTCATTAGGCCTGTGTAGGGCATGTGTGCAAAGCATGTCTGCACTTCATTGTGTGTGTTTATATGAGTACATCAGGCAGGAAATACACAGATCCGTTTTGAATGCCATAAGAAGCAGCTGTTGTAAGCAGCAAACCAAGAAAACCAGTGCTGCAGTCTTTTGTAGGTTCTTCCGGTTTCTTTTTTGCATTTGCTGAGTTAAGGGCAGTTTGCATGGTAAACTCTTGTAGATCTCCTTTCACCATATCCGCATTAAGCCGGGTAGACAGTACTCACGTGTGCTGTGCACGAGATTACACAGGCTGCAGCATTTTTACTAATGACCACCAGTACACTCAATACAAGACAATACAGTCTGAAGTGATGTTTAACCGTCATTGCCTCAAACAGAGTTAGGGAAGTGTTAGTTTTTTGTTTTTTTTTTCTGTATGCAGGCATCTCTCAGTAGGAATTCCCTGGTTACAACTTTTTATTGAACACTTTTTAATTGATTATTAGTACTGTATCATTCGATGCAACTTGTATCTCTTAATTCCAGCTGTTAGTTATGCTTTGCTTTATGCTCTGAACATTTTTGTCAGTCTTCCAGTTTGGGCACCTTGTAGTGTTAGTTAAGTGAGAGATTTCTACAGTACTGTGAAAGGTGGCTATAATCTATTTTAATCTGTGGTTTTGAAGTTCTGCCCATCATCTGAGTAAGTTTGAAGAATTGGCAGTTTAAACCTGTGACAGCCACAGGTTTAGAAAAACAAAACCTGTTCTAAGTTGTAGAACGTGATGGTGGGGCACATTACTCAGAACATAAAAATCACAGTCAAACCTATATTTCATGTGTTTTGTTTCTGTTTGCATATTTATATGCAGCTGAAGTAAATGTATGCAAAATGAAGGTTGTCTCTGAAAACTGGACACTTGTGTGCAGTGTGCATACCTAATTATCATACAGATAAAAATAAACAGATAAGTAAATAAAAATGAAAACATTGTGAAAAAAGCATCATCATCTGTCATGTCAACTTCCATTTCACTGATTTAGGCCATAATGATTACATACAGGCTAGAGGTGTAATATAAGGCGGATCTTGTATCTGAATAATAAGGCCAGTAACATTTGTATAATGTTTAAAAAAAATGTAAATTATTTTGCAAAACTGGAAAAATTGTAGACCTTCCAAATCCATTACCCCTTAGAATATATAATACTAACTTAATATTTTTTCTTAAGTATAATGCAGACTGAACTTTAAGTAGTTTATCTTCAGGACCTCTGCACATCATTGTCAAGCATATTGAATATGTTAAAAAGGTACTCATACATTTACTTCTTCATGAGCAAATAGTGAAAACGTATTGATTATATATGATTTCTGTTTATATGTTTATATATATGTGTGTGTGTGTGTGTGTATATGCATACTCTATATGTATGTGTGTGTATGTATGTATTTTTACCCCAGTGTGCTGACCATCTGCTCCCTCTGATCTTTTAGCCCATTCATTCCTCAGGGAAGAGCAATGTTCCCATCTCATTCAATTTTGTGATGCAAGAGACTATCCTGGAGTTATTATCCTGACAGCCATTAGGTATTTTTGTTGATTTTGCCTAACCCTACTCTGGCTGGTGACCTGGGCTTCAACATCATAGCAGAAGGGACTGCCTGTGCATGTGATGGAGGTGTTTTCCAACATGGGATACCTCTTGCTCATCAGGTCACCATATAATAAGCCACCACAGCCTTCCCTCCCAGGTGAGTGGGCCGAAGCAGGTCGTGTATTCCTCACCCACCCCTCCTCAGCATGTCCAACGTCCCAAGCCATTTATCAATCATAGATCATCTGTATCACAGTAGTGCTTTTATACCTTTGTGCCACAGAGCTGGTATTGTAGCCTATGCCCATGCCTCTTAACCGTAGTGAATTCCTCGGTATTCACTGGTTTTGAGGGCAAAGTATTGGGGTGCCACGAATTCCTGAGTGGTCCCCTCATTTCCTGATTTTTTTACCATATTTTTTTTTTTTTTTTTTTTTTTAAGTTTATAGTCCCTGCTGACATCACCATGCATTACCATTGTATCCCACAATGTCATCATCGGACGGGAGTGTGAGTGATGACATCAGCTTTGTGAGGCAGACTGCAGCCTATCAGACTCAATCGGCCAACTCTGTAACTGCTCGTCAATACCAGCAGTAGGAAGCCAGCAGCAGCAAGTGGAGGAGCTGTGTACAAAACTGTGCATATTACAAATATAATTTTCCCTTCCACACTTCCTTTTCTTCTGATCTGACTGAATCCGATTCTAAACTTCTGCTGCAGAGTCCAGCAGTGCCCACCTGTGTCTGCAACAGGATGAGAAGATTTACCTTCTCCGGTGGCTCGACCTCCAAGTAAGTGAAAACAAAATTTTTAAAAATGCCATTACGGCCTATGCATTGCGTAGTAGTTACTGTCTGCAGCAAAGGAATCGAATCAAAAAGATTGTGCTACAGCTTGCAGTTGAACTTGTATCAACTACGGTCAGACATATTTATGCAGCATGAGTCAGGTGGCTTTGATTGTTTTAATTAAACTAAGAATAAGCTGTATGGATTTTCTCTTCCTGGAAGAAGAGAGTGAAGGGGTTGGGGATGATGCACTGTCTTGAGGATGAGGTATATTGTGAGATGGACCTTAATTTAACAAAAGTTGTGTTTCATAAGGATTAATTATGAGTATGAGATGTTTGTTAATCTGTGAGGAAAGGATGCTCATGTTTTACTTCATATAACTGCAATTTTGGTTTTACAAACCTCGCCCCATCCCTATTTCCATTGTCTGGAGCAATGGAACAAACAAGTCGGAGTCAGTCTGTGACAATTACTTTAAATTAGAGCTGTTGACTTGAGAGACTTTTGCAGTAAGAAAACATTAATTAACATCCAATTTTGAGGTAAATACTACTACATTTGGTAAAAGTAGGAATTACCACTACTTGATCCCTTGAACAATCTGCTGCCTTCCCCAAATCGCCTTTTCTAAGATGTACTAGAATGGACTGAGCTTAACTTTAGCCAAAATTTGGGATAGTTTAGGGGTATGAGTAAAGCTTTATAGCACTCAGGCTAGAATCCCAAATGTGTCACTTGAGCACAAAGGCTGAACTATACAAGTTTATTGGTGTTAACCTTTTTTACGAGGCATACAAAATAAGCCAAGCATTGCATAACATTTGAGGCATGGACACGTCTGTATCTCTGTTTATAAAATAGAGCATTACTTTGGTGCTCTAGGGCAAAGTTACTAACCTACTAGATATCGACTTATACTGTGATGTTATTTTTTTGGGACTGGACATCCTGTCATCTCACACGCCTTGGGGGTTTCTCTCATTGTAGTCTGCAATGAACCACCAAGCGAATACTTATTTTGTTTGTTTGAGTGGGTAACTATTGTACGACTCGCTGTTACTGAGGCAGCAGCTCCCTCAAAGTGAAATTTCTTGCAGTTCAGAGGAAGGAAATTAAGCAGTCTGTATGGTTATTGAAATAGCCCCATAACAGAGAATGAAGGTAGCAAACAAAAACAAACTGTTACGAGTAGCCCCAGTTTAAAACCCCTGCTACCAGTAAGCGGTAACGGCACGTGGGAAATTTTTGTTGGAGTTGGCCATAGCACTGGTAGAGTACTCGTACCATTCAACTGTACAGATTTTTTCCCCGTATTTTTGGTGTGTTTCTCATAAAAGTTTAGTTTTTGTGGATTTCTGTGGCAAATCAGTGAGGACTGAATTCACTAAATAATGACAGGAATTTGAGTTTCAGACTTCGTAGCCTTCAGAAAATGCATGGTAGCACAATACCTATTATTCTAGCAGTTTTTTTTAAGTTTATAAGAACAATATTTAAATTTGTCCCTATTTTGGGACATTGTCCTCCCATTATTAGGATGGCATAGTGGTGCAGCGGTTGCATTTTAACCTCACAGCAAGAGGTTCTCCAGTTTGATTCTTGGCTGGGGTGTCTTCTGTGTGGAGTCTGAATGTGTCCTCCATGCATCCGTGTAGGTTTCCTCTGGGTACTACGGTTTCTTCCCATGTTACAAAGACATATCTGAGGCATTTCACCCTGGGTCTCTGCTGAAAATTGGCTCTGTTCCAAGTTGGACTTTCCCATGTAAACAAATGTTAAATAAATTCCAGAAGTAAAAAATGAGAAATACAGCCAGTGGTACGTAGCAGAGGTAAATCCAAATCGTAGTTTAATGTAAAGAATAAAACACAAATGAGCGCTTTCACATATAGCTTCTTCGATCGAGGTAAATCCAAATCGTAGTTTAATGTAAAGAATAAAACTCAGATGAGCGCTTTCGCGTACTTTATCTGCTTTTACACACCAGTGGTTCTTTTTTCCCCAGCATCATTTGTTTTTGGATTTATAAATGTTAAATAAATAAATAAATTTTTGACTTTGTCCAGATTTTATGTGCTACCAGATTTAGAGCTATGAGCATGATACCATATCTGACTGTTATGGTTCTGATACTTATATACCCCGAAACAATGTTTAATTTAGCTTACAAGCTTTTAAACAATGTATATATTGCAGTCAGATATTAGCTTATATTTCTTGATAGCCTAGACCATGTTTAATTGATTACTGCTTGTAAATAATGTGTATAGTCAATACAGTAGCTGCTAGCTTTGTGTATTATAGTGATTTAAATCATTGTTTATAACTTTGTATCTTTCGTTGTCTTTATGTATATATGTATTATGTGTTCTGCAGTGTTTCTTTATCTATTGTATTTTGCTCCTCTTTGAGCCCATTTATGTCTAAAAAGGGTAAGGTCAACAGCCCACATACCTGTTTAATAAACTGCAAATAAGAATAAATAAATAAACCCTTTGGTTTGATTCAAAGATGCATTTTCCACTAACCACACTCAGATACATTTTTCTCCTAGCATGTTTCAGTTTTTCTTGTCTAGCTAACACATAATTTTTTCTCTTTCAGTATTCATTTTGGTACTTTTCTGCATTTTTGCCATTTTGATTATTAGGTTCATTTGTATCTTCATGAAGAACACTATGTCCTTTCCCATCTATTACTTCTGTCTGACTTTCCCCATTCTTTCTTCCATTAGACAACTCTCTGTCCTGCAAATATACAGCTGTGATTCATACCGCTACATGCCTGTGCACTACTAGTTTTCAAGGAGGTCGCTGCATACCAAGCAAAGGACTGTATACAAAAAAGGCACAGTGATAACTGTGTAAACAGTGAAAGGGTGTACAGTGGCAAGAACAGAACTAAGAACTACAGTGGCACACACAACTGATAAGACAGTGGCACAGTGCACAAAAGTGTGGCTGATTAATGGGCGTTTATACATATATTGCAGTGATGCATGTAGCTCCCAACTCTCATCCAGCTCTAGCCAGGATAGTAGCCAATAGATACCTCAATGGGGATGTACACGACAAAGCGACAACCCTATTCATCATGCAGATGGGGAGAATGGGGACAGATAAGGAAGTAGGAAAGTAGAGAGCAGCAGGCAGACAGGAACATCCATACATTATGAAAGGTGATAGTAGGAAGAGGAATTTTTGGTGAGAACAGTCCCTTTTGTAAGTGTCACAGAGGAGGTGTAGCTGGGGACAGCAGTGAGGAATAACTGTGGATAGGACAGAAGTAGATGGTCAGGTAGCAGGGGCAGACAAATACAGAACACTAACATATACAGATAGGGTGGTACACACACAAAGGTGGTGGAGAGACTGTGAATGAACACACATAGGGTGTGAACTAATGGTGAAGGAATAGGAAATGGCACATAAGACAGAAAAAACACCGGGATGGGGATAGGGTTGGATCCTGGTCTTACGCACACTTTTTACTGTGTTAGTAGCTTTTGAACCTGGCTCTAAAGCATGGCAAAAAAGTAAATAAGCAGATAAATGTGTTGTAAACGTGCCATGATGCCATCTGAGAGGATTATATTTAGATAGGCTGCAGCAAAAGATACATTCCTTCATGTGAAAGGATAGTGGTAGTTACACTCTCCCAGCAAACAATTAAGCAAAGATTTGTACAATACTTAACTGTTGGCTGACCTGACCTGTTTATTAACTGACAGAAGGATGACTGGCATGGCATGTAAACAGAGGTGGTGTGTGTGTGTGTGTGTGTGTGTGTGTGTGTGTGTGTGTGTGTGTGTGTGTGACATTAAAATACTTCTAAAGAACTAATGTTGTGTCTTTCGGCTTATCCCTGTTAGGGGTCGCCACAGTGGAACTCCAGTCTGCTAATGTTTAGTAGTGGATTTTTACGTGCCGAGTTACCAGCCCTGACACACAACCTTCAATGAAGACATGCCCATTCACGCATGCCTCCACACAGAAGATGCTCTAGCTGAGAATCGAACGGGACAACGTCTTGCTGTGAGGTGACAACGCTACCGCAGCACCACTAAGAACTAATATGAGTAATCATTTCTGAAGTAGTGTCAGCTTAAGAAAATTGGTTAACTTCAGTTTGAATTTAAAAGTTGGTATCCTGCAATTCAGTTAGAGTGGACAGGGTTAATTATGCATGCAAATTTTGTTAATCAGCGTACAGATTGTTGGCCAGTTGTACCTACTTTTCATGGGCCTTTGTCTAGATTTTTGACGATTCCAGGTTGAGAGGTATACCTATGCCTTTTTGATGAAAATAAATTATTGACTCCTTGTATTACTTTATGTAGTAACATTTAGTTCTACATAAGGAGTAAAGATAGTAAGGTTGTGTGCAGGTATTAGAGTTATTGTACCTTACAAGTTCTTAGACGTGTGGTAGTATCTCTACAATTCTCATCCCTGTCTGCCTTATTTCACTCATAGATTGCCAGTATTTTTATATACATTATAGTTTAATGCAGGTTTGTTATAGACAATTGTATATTTTTTTCTGGTCCCTCTGCTGACCATCAAGTTCACATCTCCTGTTTGCCATTATGAGCCAGTTCATTCCCGGCACAAAATCTCTATGGCTAATTCATTGTGGTGAGAGCTAGGAATACTAGGTGCAGGAGCTGCCATCTGTTTAGTAAGGATCAGGATTTCTGGATGCATGCATGCGCATGTGAGTGTGTTCTCACATTTGCTAATACTGTAGTGTCTAAGGAGAAGTGGTCAGTGGGTTCATTGTGTAATGCAATGAAAACCCTGCTCCCCCTTACATACAGCACCCCTCTATGACCCTGTTGTACACCAGAGCATGTCTCCTGCATGTGCTGCCCATCCCACATCCTTTGAGAAGTGATGTGAGCAGGACCCTCCTCCTCATTCCTTTTCTGCCCCATGCCAGCTCGAGCAGGCATCTGAGCTGCCAATTAAACTGTGGTCACCTGGGAGTAGTCAAGGCTTTATCCCTATTTCTCAGCAGAAATCATTGTTTAGATTTAAGAAAAATTCTTCATCTGGAACAATTGTGAAAAAAAATGCTTGAGGTCAATTCATAGATAAGCAGCAAAATTTTTTTAACAGTGTTGTCAAATTGTCTACCTGTCCTTTGAAGGTTGTGTATGTACAGGGGCTGCGGATAGCTTGCGTATAACTAAAGACTTTTTTTAAATTAATTACTAGGCTGACTAAATCTAGTGCATATAAAAAGGGTACAGACCCCTGTTAAAATGCCAAGTTTTTTGATATACAAAAATGAGACCACATTAAATAATTTCAAAACTTTTCTCTAATGTGACCTATAACCTGTACAATTCAGTTGAAAAACAGACAAATCTGTTAGGGTAAAATATAAAAAAATAAAAAATGTACAATAAGCTGGTTGCACAAGTGTGCCCACCCTTACACTAATACTTTTTTGAAGCACCTTTTGATTTAATTACAGCATTCAGCCTTCTTGGGTAGGAGTCTGTCAGTATGGCACATCTTGACTTGGCAATATTTGCCCACTCTTCATTGCAAAAGTGCTCCAAGTCTGTCAGATTTTCTATTGGATTTAAGTGTGGGCTCAGACTGGGCCATTCTAAAACTTTAATTTTCTTCTGGTGAAAACATTATTTTGTTGATTTGGATGTATGCTTGGGGTCATTGTCATATTGAATGGTGAAATTCCTCTTCATCTTCAGCTTTCTAGCAGATGCCTGAAGGTTTTGGGCCATAAGTGACTGGTATTTGGAACTGTTCATAATTCCCTCCACCTTGACTAAAGCCCCATTTCCAGCTGAAGAAAAGCAACACCAAAGCATGATACTGCCGCCACCATACTTCCCCATGGGGATGGTGTTCTTTTGGTGATGTGAAGTGTTGTTTTTGCGCCAAACGTATCTTTTGGAATTGTGTCAAAAAGTTCAACCTTGGTCTCATCAGACCATAACACATTTTCCCACATGCTTTTGGGAGACTTAATGTATTGTTTTGCAAATTTTAGCTGGGCCTGGATATTTTACTGTGTAAGAAAAGGCTTCCGTCTTGCAACCCTACCCCATAGTCCAGACATATGGAGAATATGGGAGATTGTTGTCACATGTAGTACACAACCAGAACTTGCCAGAAATTCCTGCAGCTCCTTCAGTGTTGCTGTAGGTCTCTTGGCAGCTTCCCTGACCAGTTTTCGTCTTGTCTTTTCATCAATTTTGGAGGGACATCCAGTTCTTTGCAACGTCACTGTTGTCCCATATTTTCTCCACTTTTTGATGACTGTCTTCACTGTGTTCCATTGTATATCCAATGCTGTGGAAATTTTTTTGTACCCTTCTCCTGACTGATACCTTTCCACAGTAAGATCCGTTTTTGCTTTGTAAGCTCTCTGCGAACCATGGTTTTGCTGTATCAGGCAACTGTGTAAATGTCAGGAAAATCCTACTAGGACAGCTGAATTTTATTTGGGGTTAATCAGAGTCAATCTAATTGATGGCAGGTGTGTACCCAAGAAGACTGAATGTTGTAATTAAATCAAAAGGTGCTTCAACAAAGTATTAGTTTAAGGGTGTGCGCACTTATGCAACTTGCTTATTGCATGTTTTTTATTTTTTATATTTTTCCCCTAACAGATTTGTTTTTCAATTGAATTGTACAGGTTATAGGTTACATTAAAGGTGGGAAAAGTTTTGAAATAATTTATTGCAGTCTCATTTTTTATATCACAAAAACCTGGCATTTTAACAGGGGCGTGTACAATTTTTATATTCACTGTATGTTTTATATAGTTAGCGGGTTTGCCCCATAAATCTTTTAATGTGTTAGTATGTAATGCAGTACAAAAAGATTGAGCATAAATCCTGTTGAAACAGGTGGAACATAAGCAAGTTGAATAAGATGTCTAACTAATAAAACATACATATAAGTCGATGTCAGTAACAACTGCCTTACTGTAGTATGAATATATATTACCTAGCGGGGGCATAGCTAAATTGTTGGAATTGGAGACAAAGTTAATTTTTAAATATCAGACTTTATCTTCCTTAGGTCTGAATCAGGAAATAAATGTTTAAATTTGTTTAAATGTTTGTACATTATTTAATTAAATAATTTAGTGAGAGTATGAGATTTATTGAAATATATTAAAATATGTTTTATATTTATATATGTATATGTATTTTTATATATATTATTATTATGCTTTGGCATTAAACCTTGAGGATTTATTTGTGTATTTAGGAATGGTAACACTGTCTTTAATATTTAATTGCTGAATTATTTAAGTGGATCTAGTTGATGTAATTACTAATTAGAATTGATCATTCTATTTGGTATTCTGCTTTTAATGAAGGATGTTTCATTCATTGTAATCTTGTTGGTGAATAAAACCTTTGAGCAGTTATTTCACTGGTGTAATTACTAATTACTTGCTGTTTGTTTGAATATAAAAGTGGTTGAATATTATTTGACTGTGATCCTTGAAGGAAAATTGCCGAGGTACCAGATCGCTGTTACTTAATAAACTAGTGGTTTTGGTGCTGATCCAGTGTGTTTACTTTCATTTATTGAGAGTTGGACGTTGGAGTTTGCGTTTTGCTCACCTTAACCCCTGATACAACATTTGTTGCTTCAGCTTCTGTTATGACAAGAAACTGTGCAGTTTGTTTTTCATAAAATTTTAGATTACTTTGGAAAGTTGGTGACTTCCATAGTTTGGATAAGTCACAAGCCATGAAGTGATTCTGGTATTTCAAAGCTCTTTTAAGTAGTACTTTAACAACTATTGTTAACAAAACGGGAAATTTGTAAATCAGAGTACATTAAACTTGTTTTGAGTATATTATACATGCTTGGAAGAATGTTCTCTAAGTGAATGTTTTAGCACACATACGTATTATGTACTATTTGCATCTGAAAGGTTTGAAGATTTTGACAGAAAGAGTTACCAGTTTGTGATCGGACTTCTTTGTCAAAATCTTTAAACCTTCAGATGCAAATATCACCAAATTCAAGGAATACAAATATACAAACCTAAACTTTTATGATGACCTCTCTAAGTTTGCATATAGCTATGTTACCCATAATGCTGATGCAGCAAGTGCTTATGCAAAGAAGAATTTCTGTTCTTATCAAGATTCGTGTCTTGTCTTAACTGTTCCAACTAGATCTAAACATATTGAGAAATTTAAGAATAAACTAAGCAGAAATAAATTGCACAGTAAGAGAAAAAACTATCTGTAACACTTTTATTAAATTCTCAATTACGACATAGACACATACGTTTATGTAGAGAAAAAAGCAACCAAGTTAAAATGTTCACAGTTACAAACATTATACATTATACACATGCTTTTATACAATTGTCATCAGTATAACATTACATAAATTGCTCAGTTCCTACCATCAAACCTCACTCCCTCAAAAATATTGTTCTGCATGTATTTCTCCCACAGTTTTTATTTTTCCATTTTTTCAGTATAGTTTCCTCCTACCCTTTTCTAAAGATTCCACTTCCTTTTTTATCTCTTGTGTCTGGGGCATTTCTCCCTGGGCCTTCACTGAAAAATGGGCTCTGTCCCAGTCAGACTTTACCAATAAATGTTAAAATAAAAAAAAATCTCTGTTACAATATTCACTAGTTCAAATACAGTTGATTTAGACTTTGATTTCCATTTTCTAGTAATTGTTTTTGGCAGTCATCAGAATTAAACTTAAGGGCTTATTACATCTAGGCAATTCAAATCCTGTATTCCACCTAAAAATAATATTTTCTTAGTTACACCCGTTTAGCCACCCAATGTTTCTGACAGAGTATTCTGCCAAATCTTTATACTCTCAAAACATATGTTCCCAATTACCACCTCCTTCCCTATCACATCTTCAACATTTACCATCTACCTGAGGAAAAATTCGTTGGGGTCTAAAAATACCTATGCAAACGCTTCCAAGCAAAAATCCTAAATCTACTAGACTTTAATGGAGCTCTACTAGACTTTAATGCATATTTAGTAGCTATACATATATCTTTCCAGTGTTTCCTTTAGAATTGCTTAGCGAGTCTCTCTTCCCAATCTTTTATAACATCATCTGATTGATTCCTATAGTTATTGTGGAGTATTATATGCCATACTAATTATCCCTTTTTCACAGTTGCTTCTGTTTTAGACTCCACTAAAAACTCTGACAGAGGAGGTCTTTCACTTAGGATTCCCCTATCCCTTACTGTTTGTCTGTACTCTTGTTGTGTCATTCGGCTTTTAGGGGTCGCCACAGCGGAACTCCGGTCTGCTAATGATTGGCAGTAGATTTTTACGTGCCGAGTTGCCGGCCCTGACGGACAACCTTCAACGAAGGTACACCCATTCACGCACGTCTCCACGTAGAAGACGCTCTAGCTGAGAATCGAACAGGACAACATCTTACTGTGAGGCGGCACTTGATAATGAAGGCAGGCTCCAACCTGCAGTCAAAATGTCTTCTTGGGCTCTTCCCATTATATTACCTTTCCTTCTCTAGTTGTTTGCTCCCAATACCTTTGTTAATTTGCCAGATTTCTCCAGTAACTTCCAATCTGCTCTTGCCTTTTTTCGGTACCTCTAATTGCTGGCATCCCTATTGGCAGAATCTCATATCTCCATTATGAATATACTTTTCTTTATGGCTGCTGCTCTCCTTGAAGGAGAACCATGCCCACAGACTGAAAAAAAAAACACGTTTATTTTATCAAGTCTTGATGTTTCCTATATATTAATACTACTTTTGGACTTTATATACTTTTTTAGATTTTTAAATGTAATTCCACAGACTGCCCACATGGGTTCTGGCATCTTCATTTTTTAGTCTACCTCTAGGTATTCCACACTTAAGTGTTTGGCTTCAGTATATTACATCATAGTCCCTAGCTCCTGTCAATGCATTGACTTTACATCGGGTTCACATATACCCTTCTTTCTTTTAGTCAGTCATGTTTAATTACCATTTCTTGCTTTTCACTTACTAAAGGAGAACAGCACCCACAGACTGAAAAAAAAAACATGTTTATTTCATCTTGTCTTGATGTTTTCTACATTTTCACACCACGTTTGGACTCCTTTGCTATTCTTATATATATTTTTAAATGTAATTCCAGAGTCTGCCCACATGGGTCCAGCATCTTGATTTTTTTGTCTATCTCTAGGTATCCCAATTGCAGTGTTTGGCTTTAAAGTATTGCATCATAACCCCTAAGCTCCTGTCAGTACATTGACTTTACATGTGTTTTCACGGAAGGATATCTGTGGTTATGGTAAGATCTTGTGCAACTGTTCTTTTCTTTTAGTCAGTCAGCTTTAATTACCATTTTTCCTTTTCAGTGGCTACTTAAAAGACGAACAGGGATGATCACACACAACAGTATTCTCAGTGCCTGTTATTCCTTTTTCTTTCTAAAGTGGCCAGTTTTCATTCTTTTGTTATGCCTGAGTTGTTGTCCTTAAACTAATCACCCCTCCCCCTAAACAACTCCCCTTTGTATCTGCTAAAGTGGCAAATTTGAGCTGTTTGCTGCTATGATTGATGGATCATATTAGGAGATGAACTTCATGTGCTGAGAATGTTGTTCTTTGTGATTATTCCTGTTTGGCTTCAAAAAATAAGTGCAGAATATTTTGCATTGTTAATGTCTGTTATAAAACAGGCCAAAAATGGGATTTGGGAAGACATTAATTTGCTGTCGACATTTGCCATGTTTTCTTTTTCAACTGTTTTTATTTATTCATATTTTGGTATTCAGAGTTGAAGCTGATGTTTCTGGGAGTCTGAAGCATAGTAGCTTCATAATTATGAAGATTTTGACTGTATAATTAGTGTCCTGCATTCAGGATAGAGCCTGCACTTGTTATATACAGTGCATAGTCCACCACATGGCATGCTGTTTTTACAGCTATTTGTTTTCTTTTATTTGTATGTGTTATTTTATCATTTGTTTAGCTGGTAAATGGTCTTTCTGGTCCTTTGACCCATTCTAGCCGTGACCTAGGCCACAAGGGTAAAGCCAACATATTAATATTTTAATGGAGTGCAGCAAATTGTCATTTTTTTGTGAGGTGAAAGGGAGAACAGAGTACTTGGAAAAAAACAATGTAAACATGAGGAGAGCATGCAGACTGCATACAGTGACTAGAAGCTAGGATTGAACTTTTGATCCTTGAGATGTTAGATAGACATCTTTCTAGTGAGCCTCGTGTGTCGTTCTTATTTTCTGTGTCTATCTTGTATAACTTTTTTTAATGCAAAGAATGTGTTCTATGGCGATTGTTATACTCTGAATTTACTCTAACATGGTACATTACTTTTGTGCATCTAAAAAAGATTGGCCTGCATTTTTAGTGTGTTCCTGTGTATTTTGTGAGCAAGGAAATCATCATCTGCAACTTGCTTGAAAACGTTTTGCATTTTAAACTGCTAAGTTACTTAAACTTTTCATTTATTTTGTTTAACATCCTTTTAGAATGAAGCATTAATTACTTTTCTTGACGTACAGAACAAAACTTTTGTGATTACTTTGCTTGCATGAATGGGGAATGATTTCATCTCTTCTCACACATTGTTTAATACAAAACCATATCTATGTCATCTGGAACCCTGTGCAGTACCCCAAACTGGCAGCCTTCCCTGACTCAGTTGTGGACCAAAAAATAGCTCTTCAGCAAGCTTGTAACTGTAGCAAGCTGGTAACAACACACAGCAGGAGTGTTACCTTTCTGAAAAAGGATGGAGCCGCATTGACCAGTTGAAGCTGAGGCATTTACATCTAGCCCTGAATGCCATAGACAAAGAACTTACTTCAGGCCTTTTGATTCATGATTCAGTCAGTCAGCGCTTCATATGGGGGCAGGAAGTTATATCCCTGTGTGGGAAGGTGATGTTCGTATGGCATTGGGCTGCAGATTGAAAATATTTCATACCAGAGGAGGTGAACAAGTTGGCAGATTTTTTGAGCTCTGTCTGATCCTGTCATAATGCTGTGGATACAGAGGCTTGGATGGTGTATACTGGGCATGTGCAGTCTAGATAATGACTTTCTGGTGCTACCTGGAAGAAATGTAGTCCTCTTCCTCTTACACTGAGCTCAACAGAGCATAAGCAAGGTAATTGTAAATGAAATTTCTCCCCTGTGGAGTGGGAGAGCCCGCATACTTTCCTGTGATTACCATTTCCAGCAATTTCTTTTGCAAATTTCATAGAATAAAGACCAAAATTTGTTCTTTTCATCCTATTTTGGTGATGTGGGGCATGGTGTTGGGTACTAAGGTCCCTCGTGGTGCAGCAGACCCCTCCCAGTCCATTTTTATGACTTCCCCCTTGGTTAAGGGGGCCAGCAGTACCTCATATTGTTTCCTGATGCAGTCCATTTCTTCTCCCAGGTTTCTTGACAGGGGAGGGGTTTCTGATATTTTTTCAGCTGCCACAAAGCTGGTAGGCTTATGTCTCCAAGTGGGAACATTTCCTGGTCTGGGTGAAGTGATGCTCTGTACCACCTCAGCTGGCTGGCTTGCAGATTATCTCTGATGGATCTTCAACACCTGTTTGACTTGAGCCTCAGGTATTCCATGGTCACGTTGCATATGCAAACTGTCTCAGTTCATCATGATGTTATAGTGAACAGAATTGTGGCCCTTTGTCTGCTACACATGCTATTCAAATATGCTCTGTACCTCTGCCTTCCTTTGAGGTATCCCTTCCCTTTGTGGAATGTGAACTTCCAGGCAGATGGTCTTACCTATCTGCTTTTTGACCCAACTACATGAGTAGTAGTAGTGGTATTCATTTTATGAAATTTCCTTCTGGTCATCACCTCCAGTTGGTCCTCAGTGCACATATTCACTGTGTATTAGAGACTGACACTCATTTGAGAGTTGGGCCACATTTAAGAAAGCTGTACTTTGCAGTGCTACTTTCTGTGCTCTCTGCTGATGCTGTCCTGTGGTTCTTACTGTGTCACTTTCTTTGATAGGAATTTTTCTTGATGAACTAGGAAATACTCTTCCTCCATCTTCCTGCAGTAAGTGACCTGCTGTGTACTCCATGTTTGCATGTATACATGGTTATATTACTAGGTTAATGATGTGCAAAATCTGCATTTTTTGCTGGAAAGTGAACGTTGTTGACTCTGTGTCTAATAGGTGGGCTCTGGGAATGTGCATGCTTATGAAGCCAGCAGGGTACATCATGGAGTGTAGTAGCATATTATCATGGGTGCGCAGACTTCCTTGAATGCAGAATTTCACTGTAAAAAAATACTACTTTCAGATTGCTAGAGAAGAAGAACCTAGCCAAGATATTAACTCACAAAGGTAAGAAAGAAACGAACAGGTGAAAAAAAAATAAATAGTCTATGGAACAGAATAAGCGATGCTACTAACCTTTTTGATAATTACCTTAATCATAAAACAAGGCAAGTTTAAATAAAGCATTGAAAGTGCTTTGTCACTCTTCCTAATTTAATTTATGTATTTGGCTTAGGCTCTAAGTTTGAAAGCAGCAATAAAGTATTGTTTAGTTATGCTAGTGTACTGAAAAGGAAACATTACAGATGCAACAAGCTTCTCTCAACCCTGAACCACCTTACTAATATCTGCTAACCCTATTCCTGTACTTTACCTTTCAAAATCCTTTCCGTAACACCACCACTAATTTAATCAGCTTAGACACACACTCAAAACACACACCAACACACACTACATTACAGCTGTGTCCTCACTTAACCCTAACCTGCCTACCTTAACACAAACATTCCTTCTGCCAAAACCTTCAGAATATCTGTTTTTTTGAGGGAAGGGGAAGATTTGTAGGCTAGAGCAATAAGCATAGTAATGTGAACCTTTCATAAAAGAGGGTTAATGAAGTCGTATCGTGGAAGGAATTGAAGTCTGAGTGTGGGTGTTGGAAGGGTACTATTCCCTAGTTCTGTGCCTTCACTGATTACAGAATTAATGAAAGTTTATCACTTCCTCTTGCCGGCGGGATAGTTTTTTTTCAAGCTAATATTCCTGTATGTTGTTTAGGAAACACTGCTGTGTTCCTTAAGACTAGGGAAAAAAACTTTGGTAAAGGATCTGGAAAACATAAAGCTGATGATCTATTTGAAAACTGTGTAGTAACAATGTAATGCACTAATGCTTGAAGAATAATGTGCTAGTATGTACAAGTCTTCACCTACAAAACTAGGAAGTATTTTGATGCACATTAATTATTTTCATCCTTTTCCCCTTAGGAACAGTATCGCTTCTGCTATGATGTTGCATTGGAGTATGTAGAATCATCATAGAAGAATGGTTGTCAGAAAATTTTATCTGCAGAAATCCCTCAAGCTGAGAGAAAGTGTAGGAAACCATTTTTTTAATGCTGGACTGGGTTTTAAAACACAAGTACCTTTCTGATGAAGATGGGTGTTGTTGAAACAGAAGCTGTTTCTGTCTTTTGATGGCATCAGACATTTAGTGCTTTGTTCCTGTTGAGCCACATTTCAGTGATTTCCTGTTACAATTTGTATTTATCGATTTCTCCAGTGTTTGTATACGCAGCCATTCATTGGGATGCCATAAAATCAAACATGTAGCATGTGTGACTATTATCCATGTTCTTGCGTTTTGTGTCATTATAAGAGATGGTTACTTTGAAACAGAAATGTGTGAACTCCGGATGCCGGGTGACTCCATTGTACACTTCGTGTCACGATTCTGTACCTGGCTTGAAATGTTTTCATTGTGCAATGAAGGCTGGATCAATTGCAGTTCTTTGTAGACAGACGTCAACACATAAGCCAAAGACTTGTGTAAATATGTCAATATATGGAGAAAGCACATTGTATTTATTGTTAACTTGCATTCCTTTTTTTTAAAGGCCGATGAAACAATCATTTTTTAAAGCTTTTTGTGCTACAAGTTAATTTGACATTTTACATAGTTAATTTTTTTGTACGTTATCAGTGTAAGTAAAAATATTTCTATGCTTAGACCTGTACACACATTGCAGTGGTGGTCTTGTGTAAAGGCTTACAAACTACAACCATGTACACCACATCTGTAGAAGGTCTTTAATGGCAGGACCAAATAAAGCTTTTTTCCCCAAAATGTATAGTTTTTCACAAAAGTATTAGAAGATATTGCTGAACAAAGAATTATGTATGTATTTCTGCTTGGTTAAAAGTATTGTACTCAGTATCACAAAAAGAAGGCACAAGATTTCTAGTTTTATAGTTTCTTGGGAACAACTGCATCAGGCTTTCATTGAAGCAGCTGAAAAGAATGTGCATCCGTTTAGGATGAGAAATGTTTAGTAACGCTGTAAATTGTCTATTTTGATGTTTACAATCATGTTGGCTTTGGGCTGTCACAAAACAGACTTTAAATAAATCCATAAGGAATTTCAAATTGTTCTGTGTTTCTGTGCACATTAATCAAGTATTGCTTTTGTAGATGTAATATCATGTACAAAAATGTTTCAGAAGCCTGTTTTAAGTAGTACCTGTATTTGATTTTACGGACCAGCTTGAGCATTATTATGATGTGTATTGTAATTGCAAGTCTTGTTCACGTTTTGATTTTTATTTCTAAGCTCAAAATAAATGAGAGTGTGTGAAAGGAAGGAAATGGGAATAAGTAAGGGAGGATTAACCATAAAAAGTCATTAAAATCATCCAGTACATTACAAAAATTAGTGTTTCTCTTTAAATAGCATTTCTTAATATTGGTAATATGTTATTAATTAACTGTTCAGCAGGCATGAGTTGTCATTGCATTGCATCAAGATAAATAAGCTTAAAAATGTTTATAATCTCTTCTGTATGTAAGTATAGGGTTTCATTTAACTTTTTTTACCATTGAAAGGGAAAGTTGTTAAAATCTTTATTATGCCTGAAGACCAAGAGTGAAATATGAGTGTTGAACCATGTGGGGAAATAGAGTTTAGTCTTAGGCTACGAGACACTTCCCTGCTGTCAAATTTGGTTGGGGACACATTGTTGAAGTGAAATTTAGCTGTAGGGGATATATCACTGTTGCATATTTGCTTCTCAGTGCTTGTAGTGAATATGACTGTTGCATATTCCCTGCAGGAACAGAGAAGCATGCATTTTCATGCTCACAGTTTCAATAACCAAGTGCAAGGGGAACTGATGTGTGCTGTGCTTGCTGTACAGTACATGCTTATGTAAGTACACCTGTAGAAATGTGCTACAGCAAGGAGGAAATCCTGCGTGCTGCTGTTAGTCACATTTTTGCTTCTATATGTGTTTTAGGGAGTTATCCCTAGACATTGAGAAGAGAGTAAAGATCCACATACACAATAAAGTAATTGTTTGTTGTACACTCCATTTTCATTGCAATAGGCATCCTACTGCTCATGCCTGCCATAATGCTCTGCTGTCTCTAGGTGCCTTGGGGACCATAGACATTATTTCCCCTGTGCATTTGGTTGCTGAAACTATGGGCTTGGTGCTGTGAGCTACTTTGTGCCTGCAGTAAATTTGCTTCAGCTATATGTCTTTGCAGCTAAATTTCACTTCAGCTATTTGTTTTCAGCCCGTTTTACTTGCAGGGAAATGTCTCACTGCCCAACCTCCTAAATGCATGGAACTACCTTGGATTAATGTTGGGTAGTTATAATATCTGATTGAGAAATTCTGATATATTATATCTGCATGTGTTCATTGCTGTCTGGAATTCTTAAGTGTGTAGTATATAATCTGATATTGTTAATCCTCATTCATTCCTTACATATGGGTATCGGTTCCGACCTCGGAACCAAGCTGGCCATCTTCCAAGCTCGCGTCAGCTACAAACTCTTGAGCGAAACTCTTACCCATAATTCCCCTCTCCCTGTTACCTCAGATTTCATTTGCTGTGTCGCCATATGGTCGTGTCAAGCTGCTTCTCTTGAGCTAAGTGTAGATATTTGTTGTCAGACTAGTCTAATATAACCATTTGTTGTCTCTTACCCTATCGCATTTAGCGACTATATCTTCTTGAGTTTCCTTCTCTTTACTCTGCACTTTTTACCACAAGGTATTTTTTCACTTACCTTCATTGGTAAACCCTTCTTTTCTTCATTACCTTTGGGTATTCTATCGTACCATTGCTGGTACCCTTTCTTCTGTCTCCTTTTCTATTATGACAGATAAAAAAGGTAGTCCAGGATTTAAAAGGTGTTCAGATTGTGGACACAAATTTCTGACATCAGATGCACACTCTTTGTGCGTTTATTGCTTGGGTGTGTCTCACTTATCTGTTGACCCGCCCTGTGGTATTTGTAAAAATGTTTCCAATAGAACTTTAATTGAAAGGAAAAATAAGTTGTTGCTGAAGGGACTTCTCAAATCTCCCTTTTCAGAGGCTATTTCTGGGTCTGAGGCTTCAACCCCTCATAGAGCCCATAAGAAAATTTTGGATGATCCTACTAAGGCCAAGTCTTTGCCTTCGTCCCCGGCTGGGGACTCCCATCAACTAAGACCTAAAAAGGCTAAAGTTTCTGCTTCAGAGCTTACTCAGTCGTCCCCAGCACTTTCTGTGCCCAGACCATCGGTGCCATCAGTGATCTCGGCTCTGTCTACTCCTGTAATATCGGTACCGATGGGCTCCTCGGTTCAGACTACTGTGACTACTACATCGGCACCGACTGTTCAGTCGCCACAGACCTTGACCACGTTGGCACCGACATCTTACTCAGAACCGACGTCTTAGTTATTGGCACCAATTTTGTCAGTTCCAGCGTCAGTACCGGCAACCACTTCGGCACCAATCCTTTTATCAGTGCAGACCGTGACCTCGGCACCAATGATTTCCTCAGTGCAGACACCCGTAGTGCAGTCTCTCTGCACCGTTGTTCTCAATGCAGACTGGTGAGGTGGGCACTGAGCTTCTCTTCTGTGGACAGACCTGTTTCTCCCTCAGTCTCAGTGAGGTCCACTAGAAGCCTTTCTGAACACGACATGTTGCGTCTTGTGGATCAAGTGCTTCTTATTCTCCTCCTTCATTGCCTTTGAAGTCCATGGATATAGCACAGTCTTCTCCTTCTGTGGTTCCCTTTATGGATCTCACTAAGGAACCACAGTTGCCTTCGTAGCAGGAGAGTTTTGCTATGACCCAGGATGGCAGTTGTGACACATGTAATTTGTTGTTTCACAGCCATCCGGGGACTCCTGGTTGGCAGGCTGAGCCAGATAGGGGAGGGGTGACACCTGTCCTGGACACTCACCCCTCTTCAGGTGGACTAGCCTTCCAAGTGATGGAGAAGGCTCTGGCTTCTAGTGGCAATACTGTGCTATCTCCCTGCCCTCCTCTGGACCGATGTGTTCACAAGTCGCACCTAGCAGACACCGGGCGCAAGGGCCTCAGGACATATTCCCACATGAAACCCCTTTTCCGTTGTCTTCCCCAGCTTCTCCCTCTGAGGAAGTTCACCGGAAACGTTTGTGTAAGAGGAAGCACATGGACTCCACTGAGAAGTCCTTCACTGAAGACACAGACTTTGATGAGGGGGAAGGATCCCCTCGGTTACCCTCTGAGGTATCCTTTGGTGATATCCTCGAAATCCTTAAACAGAGAGGTGACTGGCAGCCCTCTAATCTGACCTCTGAGGAGTCTGTGTTCCTGCAGGCTTTTCGCGCCTGGCCCCCTACCTCCTGGGTTACTCCACCTGCCGATGAACTTGTCTGGCTCATCGTGCAGTGTGCGTGGAAGGCTCCTGACACCGTTGCGGCTATTCCCCAGAGGCCAGATAAGATTTTGTCCCCTCCTGCAATGCATCCCCATTGGTCTAATGGTCTTCCAGTGGATGCTCTGGTGGTGGCGGCCGCAACCAAAAAGGATCTGGTGGATGAAGAAAGCCAGACTGTCCACCTGTCCAGCAGAGAGTCCCGGGCCCTGGACAGGATAGGGAAGCGCACCTTTGCATCAGTGACCTTTGCTATCAGGTCCCTGAATTATATGGCACACTTTACCAGGCTTCAAAGGGATTTGATTTCCGAGCTTTCTGAAACCTTGGCTGGTGCCGTGTCTGATGAGGTCCGTAACAAAGTGGCCACTATTGAGTCAGTATCTAACTCCTCCATGCGACTGATATCTCATGCATCAGAAGGAGCAGCTAGAGTGGCGGGTTCAGTTGTGGTCTTGAGACGACAAGTCTGGATGTGCTTATGTAATTTCGCGGAACCCTTTAAGGCTTCCTTTCTTAACGCTCCCATTGAGGCCTCTTCATTGTTTGGTCCCAAAGTTAAAAGCACACTGGCCAGATGTGAATAGGACGGTAAGACCCTTTCTGCCGTAGGTGTCTGTTGTTCTTCCACTCAATGTGCTTTCTCCCGAAAACAAAAGAGTGGGAAGATATGGTTCAAAAAATCTCAGGGTCCTTTTCATGACACACAGGCTGAGTTCTCCCCTAGATGCAGAGGGGGAAACTCACAGAGAAGACACCCCTTTCAGGGCAGAGGGGGTCTGAGTAACCAGGGCTCCAGGGACTCTCTTACAGGCCAATCCTACCAGCGCTCCTGAAGAGCGACCCAACTCCTTTCCTCTGGAGGTAGTTGGGGGTCATTTCTCCTTGTACCCTTCTGCCTGGCTAACCATCACCACCAATTCTTGGGTACAAAGGATTATAACCAGAGGTTATCCTATCCCCTTCGATCTTTGTCCTGTCCCTTCAAAAAACCTTCCAGACATTCCACCCAGTCAAAGGGAAGAAGCAGCACTAGAGATAGAAAAGCTGCTAAGAAGGAGAGTCATCCAAATAGTCCCTCCAGATCAGATAGGATCCGGATTCTACTCAAGACTATTTTTGGTGCCAAAGAAAACCGGGGACTGGAGACCAATTTTGGATCTCAGTGTATTGAACACGTTTGTGAGAGTACAAAAATTCCGGATGGTCACAATACAATCTATCCTCTCGCTTTTGGAAAAAGACGAATGGATGTACTCAATAGATCTTCAAGATGCATACTACCACATAAAAGTGGACAGGCCATCAAGAAGATTTCTGCTCTTCTGTGCAGGAGCCAGTCATTGCCAGTTCAGAGTACCGCCCTTCGGACTCTGTACAGCCCCCAGAGTGTTCACAAAGTGCATGGCAGTCATCACAGCTCACTTGTGACTACAAGGGGATTCCAGGTGTTTCCATACCTAGACGACTGGCTCATTTCTGCCCCCACCAGACATCTATTGGAAGAAGCCCTGGCATACTCTCTCCTCGCTGCACAAAGGCTAGGCATAACCATAAACTAACAAAAATCCAATCTCACCCCATCTCAGTCCACAGAATTCATAGGGGTCATCTTGGATACAAAGAATTGTAGAGCATCCATTCCAGAGCACAGAATTCTAAGGATAAAGCAACAACTGATCCCAATCCTTTCAAGGAAGAAATCCACAGCTCACTCTGTCCTACAGCTGTTAGGTTCCATGGCAGCCTCCATCACTATTGTCCCCCTGGCCAGGTTTCATATGAGGCTTCTACAATGGCTACTGCTCACCCAATGGCATCCTTTTCAGCATCCTCTTTCAGCCAAGATTTGAGTAACCCACAGGTGCAAACAGAATTTAAATTGGTGGATGACTCACAATCCGTCAAAATGGTCTCGCCCCTTCTCCCCCCAGCAACCCAAGGCTACAGTGACCACGGACACCTCCCTGATGGGGTGGGGGGTCTATGTCAAGGGCAGACAGTCCAAGGCACCTGGTCCGAATTGGAGGCCCAAGAGCTGAGGGCGGTGCTTCTGACTTTGCAAGCATTCCATCCCCTGCTGCCATCTGGGACGATTGCGATTCTATCAGACAACATGGCGGTGGTCTGGTACATCAACAAGCAAGGTGGAGCCAAATCTTTCCCCCTTTGTCGAGAGGCCATGAGGATATGGCAATGGGTGATGGCTACCAACCGTTTTCTTCTAGCAACGCACATTCCCGGGAGTTCCAACATGATAGCAGACAGACTCAGCAGGTGCATTCTTCAACCTCACGAGTGGTCCCTGAATCCCTTGATAGTGGCGGCGATCTTCCACCACTGAGGCCGTCTTTGCTGCGACCTCTTTGCATCCCCAACCAACTAAAAATGCAGTAACTACTTTGCCCTGATTCACCATCTGGGACAGTCACCCAGGGATGCTCTAGTCCACGATTGGCCCTTGGGTCTTCCCTACACATTTCCACCCTTTCCTCTTATTCCCCAGTTTCTGAAGAAAGCCCGTCGGTTGAAGAGCAAGGTGATCCTCATAGCACCATATTGGCCTCGTCAGATTTGGTTACCCTTCCTTTGGCCTCACCTGCTAGATTAACCATGGATTCTCCATCCAACCCCGGAGTTGATCTCACATCCACAGAACCTGATTCATCCCAACTTGGACAGCCTGAAGCTCACAGCTTGGCTCCTCCAATTCCCTTGATTGCCAGGCAAAACAATCTTTCTTTACCAGTACAGGACATTCTTATTGCATCTCATAAGTCTTCCACTAGAATTAGTTATCTAAGCAAGTGGAAAAGATTTACCTGTTGGCTGAAAGAAAAACAAGTAGATCCCTTCTCAGCACCAGTATCGATAATACTAGAGTATCTGGCCGACCTATTTTAATCGGGTCTATCGGCCTCTACCATTAGAGTTCATTTGGCTGCAATATCTAATTTCCATGAGGGTGCACAAGACTCCTCTCTTATGTCACGCAAATTATGCAAGACCTTCATTAAAGGTGTGAATCATCTGAAGCCCCCTTTTAGAGAACCTATTCAACCATGGGACCTGTCATTAGTTCTACAAGCTCTGACAATGCCACCCTTCGAACCAGCTGCTTCTTGTGACCTCAGATATTTGTTATGGAAAACCTTGTTTTTGGTCACCATTTCTTCTGCCAGACGCATCTCTGAGCTTCAAGCTTTATGCATCAAGAGTCCATACTTGATTTTTCATAGAGATAGAGTGTCTTTGAGAACTATTCCTTCCATTTCTGCCAAATGTGATCTCTGAAATGTCCATTAATCAAACTATTGAATTACCATTTTTATCCCAATCATTCAAACAGAGGAGAGTATTGCCTACATACCCTAGATAGTCACAGACAAATCTGCTTCTACTTGAACAGGACTAGGTCCTCTCATAAATCTGACCAGTTATTTTTGGCCTATTCTGGACCTAGATTAGGATCTGCTGTTGCTAAGGTCACATTAGCTAGATGGTTGAAAGACTGTGTGACCTTCATTTATACACAACGTAATATCCCATTACCTACTATCATGAAGGCTCATTCGACAAGGTCGGTGGCAACTTCTGCTGCCTTCCATGCCAGAGCTTCTTTACATGACATCTGTGCAGCTGCAACTTGGGCTACGTCTCATACCTTCATCAATCATTACAGATTGGATTTGGCCTCCAAGGGAAGAGCATCTTTTGGTTCTATGGTGCTCAGGAATGTCCTTCCATGAGAGCCTCCCAGGAGTAGAGGTAGCTGGGGACTCTGTCCCATATGTAAGGAATGAACGCGGATTAACAATATCAGATAAAGAAGTTATGTTTTACTATAACGTTCCATCTATATTGTTGATCCTCTTTCAGTCATTACGACCCTCCCTCCTTCCCCCTCCTGTGGCTTCTAGTGGATCTTACCATCCGTTTCTCTTAGGTCATTTGACCAGAGGTAGCCTCTACCTTCTTTTGACTTGCAAACTCAATCTGAGGTAACAGGGAGAGGGGGAATTCTGGGTAAGAGTTTAGCTCGAGAGTTTGTAGCTGACGCGAGTTTGGAAGATATCCGGCTCGGTTCCAAGGTCGGAACCGATACCCATACATAATGACTGAACGAGGATCAACTATACAGATGGAACGTTATGGTAAGACATAACTTCTTTTCTGTATTTGGCCTGTTTTAGGCCACACCTTGAAATCTGATTTTTATGGGGCTACTCTAATGTGGAGATTATAAATGTCCATGTTGTATATAGCGTTACACTGGACTAACAAATCTCTGTAGTGCAATTAACACTAGGTAAGACTGCAATCCAAATTGTAGCTTGCTACAGATCCCCCACCATACCCCAAGATTCTCACTACACCTTTCTAAACATATTGGAAAATATTAAGATAAAACCAAACACCCTAATACTGGGTGATTTTAACTACCCTGCCATTAACTGTGAAAACTACTCATGTCCCAGCACCTTTGCACAACGGTTCTTGGAATTCATAAATTCCAACGCCCTGGATCAACTAATCCATAGTCCCACCAGGGGCTCCAATATCCTAGACCTGGTCATTACCAACATGGGAAATCAATGCTCCATACCTATGGTCACCCCCTTGTTAGTCAGGTCTGACCATAAGCTAATCACCCGTAACATCCACATCCCACCCCCACCCCCCAGTAAAAAAAACACCATAAAAAACTTCTCCAAAGCCAACTTCATGCTACTCAAGTCAGAAGTGACAAACTTCATGACACCCATGCAGACGGGAACTGAAAGTTCAACTGCTGAATCCTACACTAAGGCACTGTACGAGCACATCCACTCATGCATGAATCGTGCCATCCCAAATAGAACCAAAATGCTCTCATCCAAAAAAAGTAAGCTAATCTGGTGGTCCCCTGCCATAAACAAACTTTACAACAAAAGGAAGAAACTTTTGCAGAAAAGAGGAAAATCCCAGGATGCAAAAAACTCCCTTACTAGCCTCAGTAAGAAACTGAGATGCCTCATAAAATCCTCCAAAGCTAGTTACGAAAATAAAATTGCCAAAGATTCCAAAGACAACCACAAAGCATTCTATAACTGTCAAGAATCTAAATGGCAATGCTCAGATCTGCTCTGAGCTAAAACAGAATGGCATTAAATATACTGATCTGAAGGATATTGCCAATATCCTGGCAGATCGATTCAGTGCCAGCTTCACCCCCCTCTCACCCCCTAAATGGCCCATCTCAATACCGGAAGATTGCCAAATTCCAGTAATAACGGCCACACAGGTACAAAACGCACTCTCTAAAGCCAAGAATACAGCATCCATGGGAACAGATGACATCCCGGGCTGTGTACTACATGAACTACAATATGAACTGGCACCTCACCTAAGTGTCATGTTTAATCATAGCCTCACCTCAAGTTTCATGCCCACTGAGTGGCGCAGAGCTACATTTATCCCAATGCACAAGGGGGGATCCACCTTGGATCCCGGAAACTACCATCCCATCAGTCTGACAAGCCTTATCTGCAAGGCCATGGAGCGTATTATCATGGAACTTATAAACAAAGACATTGGCAACCTTCAAACACTGGACCCCACCCAGTTTGGGTTTGCGAAGGGCCGATCTTGTCTCCTGAACCTGATTGACTTCTTTGAATCAGTCTTCAGAGCCATGGGCAAGGGTAAGGTGGTCCACACAGCCTATCTAGACCTTGCCAAGGCCTTTGACACCATCCCCCACTCTGGAATCATAGATAAACTTACTAAGTTGGGCATTAATCCCTATGTCACCCAATGGGTTGCTAAATGGCTTACTGATAGAACCCACACTGTAAAAGTAGCCGACTCCAAATCCAGCTCCGGGCAAGTGACAAGTGGAGTACCTCAGGGTTCAGTGCTGGGGCCGCTCTTGTTTGGCATCTACTTCTCTGAAGTACAGGTCAACACTAAGGGACTCTGGCTAACAAAGTTTGCAGATGACTGCAAACTGGGAGCCATTATTGAATCCCCAAATGATGTGGATACCCTACAAAAGGGCCTTACAGAAACAGATGCTTGGTGCCAGAGCCATGGGCTCAACCTCAATGCCAAGAAATGTATTGTTATCCCCTTTGGGAAAAAACATGTATCCATGAATTACCATATAGGTGGCAGTACACTAAACACAGAAAGTGTGATAAGAGACTTAGGGACACAGATGGACAGTGGTCTCACCTTTGATAACCACATCGCCACAACAGTCAGGAAATCCTTCTATGTGGCACACCTCATCACGAAGGGCTTTTCATCCAGAATAAAGGAGGTCATTGTCCCACTGTACTCATCCCTCATTAGACCCATTATAGAATACAACACCCCATTTGTTATGTACCTCTCAAGACATCTGCAACAACTGGAAAGGCTTCAGAAATACCTCACTAAAAGAATCACAGGCCTAAAGCAGATGCCCTACGCTGACCGCCTTAAAAAACTCCAGCTATACTCTGTCGCATATCATCTACTCAGAAGCGATCTCTGCTTAACATACAAGGCCATGTCAAACCCAGAGCTGTTGGACATGCTACACTTAAATAAATCCCAATCCCTCAGAGCTACACGCTCCAGGGATATAAACCTTGTCATCACAATAAACAAAACATGCTGGAGGGATAGGTTCCTGACCCAGAGACTCCCCAGACTCTGGAATAGATTGCCCATACATGTCAAGCAGAGTGCCTCTCTGGACCTCTTCAAGAGGAACCTTGACGATTGGATGGGAGAAAGGAAATTCACCCCAGGGATCACATCAGTCGCCCTGCTAGACAGGGGTCCAGGAAAGTAAATAATGTGGGAAGAAATAGCCAGGGAATTGTTATGGCTAGGCTTGTATAGGCCCTAGGGCTGATAGCCTAGTACCAACCTATGTATGTTGGTGGGATTGACACTTCATGTTGGTGGGATTGACACTTTTGTTTTCATCAGTGCAAGCCGTATGAATTCACTCTGTTGGGTTTGGATATGGTTGAAAATAGGTGAGAACTGAAGAAAGTTAAGTGCTTAGAAATTTTAGGTTTATCTGTTGTACAAATTGGTAAGGTTATTCTGTTTCGTTTTTCAGTATTGCTTTAGATTTTGAGAGATATCAAACACTTGCTGTCAGTTAATTGACATAACTTTCTTTTACTTTCAGTATAGTCAGTTGGTCCCAGGAAACATTTTTAGATAACCTTTTGGGCATTATAAAATATTATGTACCAAGTGATTATTATTTATAAGGGTAAATAGTGCTAATGGAGGAGCTCTCATTTTTTTTTAAGTTTTGTATAGATGTGCAAATTATATGGAGGTTCATATTAATTATTTTTGAGACAACAGTTTTAATCTCTCTTAACTTCTACATTACGAGCTGTAAAATGTAGATGGGAAAGTAGTAATGTGTGTTTGAGCGATTTTTGATTAAAATTGGGATTATTTTGTGTTCAAATGAAACTTGGAGCTTAGTTTATTGATAAGGAAGTGTCTTTCTTGTTGTAGTTCTCACCATGATCTGTGAAAGATTTGGCATTGTTGCCAAAAAATGGAGAAAAATATTGGCTAGATGGCTGGGGTTAGTGCCCTCCAGAAAACAGCTCAGTAACAGAAGTCCAGTGATTTCCACTGCGAATCTGTTTTAGATTTTAAGTGAGTGTACATTGGTTGCAGAATGTAAGGTAATGTATATAGTACAGAAATAACTAGTACGCATATGTATTAAATTGTTGACACATTGTTCAATTTCAGGACCTTGTGATTTTAATAACAAATAAACCAAACAACGAAAACAGAGCAGGAAAGACGATACTTCAAACGGACAAAAAATAAAATACAATAATTTATTGAAATAAAGCGCTTTTCGTCTGGTTTAATAACACAAACTTAGACAATTACTTACAAAAATACTTGCTATATAAACAAACACAAGGAGAATTAATTCAACAAGCAATTAAACAATTAAGCAGTAAACTACTGCTTGCCATTTTTTAAAAAAGCAGGCGCACATTAATAGCAGTAACTAAAAAATAGTACGTTAGCACTTATTACTTAGACTATTTTACCAAAGACCACCCATGTTAAATCAATATAGCTTTGACTTCAAAGAGTCTCACGTGCGGGCAGAGGAGTATTCCGGCCAGCCATTTACTTATTTCTGAAGACGCTTCTGCTTCGGCAGCACCAGTTCGACCAGGGGCAGTACAGCTCTATTTGCCTGTAATGTCTAATGGCAATATGAATGCTACCAATGGTAACAACGTCGATCCCGACTTTTTAAGTGACCCTCTTACAACTACAGAATCTCCTTTCAACAATAACAACACTGAAAGCTTACCAGATATAAAGCAATGGATTACTGGTAATTTTTCTTTTACTTCAAGTTTGAACGTAGTTCAGCCTCAGCGGTCCGATACAAACAGTGAGTACACAGACATTTCATATAATTTGAATTTACTGGACAAACTGTTGGTAAAATTAAAAAAGACACAACTGGAAATTTCATATTTCCAGGAGTGCCTTAAACGTAAAATTATACCTAAAGGTCTGAGACATTACCAGTATCCCACAGGCTTAACAATGAATTCAGCGTTTCATAAAGACTTGTCAGTATTATTCCAACAACAAGGTGTTGACTTATTGACATTAATGATTAAGCATTACACCTTGTCGGTAGAGTCTCTAAGCCAACAGGTTGCTGACTTGGACCTTAAGATTAAATCAGACCGTCAATTTTTTCGGTATAAGTATGAATACAGTAGAATGTTTGCCAGCATTGATCAATACCTTGACAAACTTAAGAATAACAAAACTAAAAAGATCGATAGGGATGTAAAGGCATATAGTGAAGGAACTGCGTATCCCCCTCCGCCACAAGCGCAAGTTTGGAAACGCCCAGGAGGTTCACCTCAACTTGGTGTTAACAATAATATACAGGTATTACCTACAAGGAATAACCATGAGAATAATCAAGTACTTATGGTTAATAGTTCACTTGGCCAAGACGTAAGTTTGGAGGAGTCTTTACAGAATGAGCCTAGTGAAAATGAGAGAGTTTTTGTCAGTCAAGCTCCTTGTCATTATAATCTAAGATCTAACACGTCTAATTGTTTAGGAGCGACACCAAAACAACTTCCAAACAGAACGAACCAGGCAGGGAAAAGGAATATGAAACAACACAGGAATTAGATTCATCATTGGTCGCCATGGTTGCTGCTACTTCTGATATTTTTACTTGGCCATTTGTTTCACCTGAAAGTGATTATAATCACCTTGATGGTTTTGTACCAGATTCAATTGTACATAGCAATACCAACCATGACGGCCGTAGCCCTTTGGTACCACCAGAGTTGCCAGTCATTTTGACCAACGTTGAGGGTGACTTTAAAGTCTTCAACTATTCTACAGTTAATATAACTCAAGACCAAGTGGAACTTTTTGCAAAAGGTCATACTTATGTTCCTAAGCAAATGCTGGACTTAGCTCGAACTATATTAGACATTAAATTGTTTACTAGGAAACTGAATTTAAATTTAATGTTCTTTGACAACTCTACCTCTAATGTAAATCCTTATAGAGTTCCAAGTGTTTTTAATCCACCACTGCATCTATTATATTAAACATTTTCGAACAGTTATGCGAACTAGGCATTCGTCAAAAGTTTAAGTTTGGTCATAATTTTCCTTCATATGCCAACAACATTAAAGTAGAGAAGGAATGTATATACAGTATTAGATTCCATAATGTTCGAATATGTAAACCAGATAAGGGTGGGGGTCTAGCAATTTTTGATAATGATAATTATGAATCAGGAATGTTTCAACTTTTGGATTGTCCCTCTTACTCACTTAGTTCGAGATCTGAAATTAATGGTGCTTATAAAGCCATTAAGGACAGTATCGAAGAGATGTTTATTGAAGGTCGAATAGACCAGAACATCTTTAATTTCATGAGTACATTTTATCTGAGATTTCCCTACTTGTTTGGAATACCTAAATTGCACAAGGACGTAGTTAACCCTCCAATGCGTCCACTTTTGGATGGTAGAGGATCACCTACGTATCCTTGTGCAAAAGTGGTAGACGTTATTTTACAGAAATATCTGGTGAAAATTAACCATATATGTAAGGACTCTTGGTCCTTTCTTCACAATATTAAACATCTGGTCTTTAGTAGTAACTACAACTTCCTTACAGTTGACGTCAAAGACCTGTACACATGTATACCACACGACATAGCTTTGGAATGGGTCAGTCAATTTATGGTAAAGAATGGAGGTGAAAATGCTGAGATATCTTTAGTTAATGAATTATTGGTCTTGATATTAGGGAATAACTATTTTGTGTTTGCTGACAACTTTTACTTACAAGTAGGCGTCGCCATGGGTTCACCTTGTGGGGCGAGTGTAGCTAATTCAGTAATGGCTAATTGCGAAGACCTTTAAGTTTTTAACAACTGCAGTTTTAGCGACAGGTTTATTTACTACACTCGTTACCTTGACGACATCTTTACAGTAGTAGATGGTGATGCCATAACCAGCGATAAAATCGTTGATTATTTTAATGCGACCACCAAGTTTATTCAGTTTACGTCCACTTTCAATACCACGTCCATTGCTTATTTGGACATCCAGCTGAAGAAAGACACTGAACTTCAGAGACTCACAGCTAGTATTCATAGAAAGAGTACTTATTCAAACTCTTTCTTGCATTACACAAGTTGCCACCCGTATCATCAAAAGTGAGCTGTGGTCAAGGGCCAATTAGTTAGAGCAGCCCGCATTGTTACGCTTAATGAAGACTTTCTTGATGAATGTGCTTTTCTTAAAAATATGTTCCTTCATCGTGGATATCCTGACAGCTTGGTTAGTAATATTGTTGAAGAAGTGGTCCAAAAACGTGATAAACGTATTTATAAACCTGTTCTAGATGTGGTCCATTTTGACTAACACTCCATTCTTGACTTAGACCCACCTCTTTCCCAAAGGTCTAAAACCATTTCTGACCCATGCGACAAAAGTTCAATGTTTATAACAACTTACAGTACAAACAGTAGGGATTGTCTTGAGATTTTATACAAAAATTGGGCAGTACTTATAACAGATCAGAGTGTGTGTCAGAAACTAGGGATTAAACCTAAAGTGATTTTTAGGAGAGCAAAAAACTTAAAAGATGTGTTCGAGCGACAAAAGCAGCCTATAAGTAGAGTAGTGGGTATGTATAAATGTCAGTGTTGTAATTTTTGCAAGTACATCATAGAATCCAACAGGTTTAAGTTGGAAGATCAAACTTACAACTTGAAACATAGAGTTAATTGTAACTCGAAAATGGTTGTCTACCTGGCCCAGTGCCAAAGCTGTCTTGCATTTTATGTAGGCAAGACGGAGTGACGTCTCCGAGACCGCATTTATGAGCATTCTTATACTATTAGAAAAAATAAACATGACAACGCTCTAGCAAAACATATTTTTCTTTTTCCTAACCATTCCTTCAAATTCATGGTTATTGACCAAGTTACTGCAAGTGAAAGAGGTGGCCCAACGGGTTTCAAATTAGAGGAATTAGAACTACTTTGGCAGATTAGGCTTAATGCCTTTAATGCCCCTGGTCTTAATGAAAACTGCTCAATAAGCAGTATTTTGAAAATTAAGAGTTTGTCCAGATAATTAGTTTGTTAGAATAGGTGTATTGATCTTAGACTTTTCTATCTGGGTAAAAGTTTGTGTGCTTATTAGCTTTTTGTCTTATTCAAGTGTTTTACAATGTTACTTTTATATGTTTACATCCTTATTGCCTTTTATTGTTAATATTATATAATCATTTTTTGTTTTTAGTTTTTTTGAAGTCAAAGCTATATTGATTTAACATGGGTGGTCTTTGGTAAAATAGTCTAATAAGTGCTAACATACTATTTTTTAGTTACTGCTATGAATGTGCGCCTGCTTTTTTAAAAAAATGGCAAGCAGTAGTTTACTGCTTAATTGTTTACTTGCTTGTTGAATGAATTCTCCTTGTGTTTGTATATATAGCAAGTATTTTTGTAAGTAATTGTCTGAAGAAGTTTGTGTTATTAAACCAGACGGAAAGCGCTTTATTTCAATAAATTATTCTATTTTATTTTTTGTCCGTTTGAAGTATCGTCTTTCCTGCTCTGTTTTCGTTGTTTGGTTTATCAGTTTGTGTTTATTTTTATCCGTTTTCTCGTCTTAATAACAAATGTCCGGTCAGGCACATGGTAGCTTGCCTGTAAGGAACTGTTGTAGTAGTAGTAGTACTGCTGTTGTGAAATCAGTCATCTCAGAAACAAGGATGTTCTACTTCCCTTGTACAAGGCTTCAGAGAGGCTAGTTGTTAGTGTGTGGGTTTGGTTGCTGTACAAATGGCCCTAGTGACATTTCAGACTGGAAAAAAATCCAGACATTTTAAATTGAATATATTTCTTGTTGAAGGGGATTAAGTTGCATAGAATGACAAAAAAAGTTTGGTTAATACTCTGTACGCTGCTGCTTGTTGAGAGGTGATCTTACATGGACATTGATATGCTCCAAAAACTTTGTTTATTCTATGCTAGCTATTGATTTTTTTTCTTGCAATGTAAGCACAAGAAGTAACTGTGCATCATTAGTATCACATGTTATAGAAGCAGAACACAAGATTTTCAAAGTAGAGTTGTCAAGAAACTCGGCAATCTACCTTTATTGGTTAGTAAGTCTTTTATTTAATTCTACAATTGATGCCTGCTTTGAGGATAAAGTTTATAAGACCTACTCAGTTTAGAATAGGGCTTGATATGACTTTTGATGAAGTCCTGACTTATTAAAATAACATTCTAACATTGAGTATATTACATGTAGTAGTTTTGTCATCAATAGGGCATAAGAGGGACTGCAGTTTTTCATTGAATGAGTGGGAGTACATTAATTGTTTGACATATCCCATACTATCCAATTAATAAGAACTGAGGAGGGAAGAGTTCAGCTGCTGTATAGCCAGAGTTAATGATATTAATGTACATTCTTTATGAAGCTACCTCTTTTTGCTTGTGTTTAATCTTGACAGTAGGTACCATATTACCTTGAAACCATAGTTACCATAACATTAGGAGCCAAGATAACTTTATTTTGTAATATATTTTTTAATTTATAATTTTAAAAAACTGCAATAAAATAATTTTCCACACTGGGACACTTTAGGGGCAACAGCCTTTAATGCAGTTAATGTATTAATCAAATCATTAGCTTAAAGTACTAAATACCGAGTGAAAATCTCCCAGGAAATAACACATGGTACTTATTACCATGCTTTCTCACTTATCCTGTTTCAAGTAGCATCTGGTCATTGATAGCCAATCTTTAACCCATTGCTATGCAAGTTAAGCTCTAACATCTGTTGCTCAGTCCATACTTGCCTGCCATTTTACTAGAGATTTAGATAGGGAGCAGACTATCCATTCATCATGAAAGTCTCTTCTTGTAGGAATAATTAAAATAATTGTAGGATACCACATAACATCCGTGGCACTATTAATAGTACACACAACCTACAGTAATCCATGTTATTTATGGTTTTAATTTTCAACTGCAGTTGAGTTAGGTGGGGTCAATAATAAGCAGAAAATTCTTCTTCTGTCAGGAGACAAGATAACACTATTTTTTAAACAGTGAGGTGTACACAGTCATTAAGTGGTTATTGTGTAAGTGAGGAAGCAGGCTGTGTGTCACATCAGGATGCAGTTAACTTAATTAAATGATCATTGGTGTGGATTGTCAAGGGTCAGTATGTGTCTGAGAGGAGCAGTAGTATTGTAACCGTCACTTGTTTCAAACATCAGAGGTGTACACAGTCAAATTAATTGCTGTCTTTGGAGGAAGGCAAGCTGTGTACTTGAAGGCAAGGAAACGTATTTATTTTGTTACAGTTAAGCAGTCATTAATATGAGTTGTTAATGAGGGGCAGTGCATGTTTGAGGGATCAAAAAAGTTGATTTATATTACTGTGGCTTTGAATTCTTCCAGTTGATCACAGCTACATATTGGGTAAGTACACATTTTGAAAGTCGTTATTTTGGGAGGTGAGGCAGGTAGCTAGTTAAAGTAAGGAACATAAATTAACATAATTATAGTTAAATGATTGATGGGACTTTTGGGGGGCAACATTTGTGTCTGAGAGCAATGAGTTAAGGTACATTACAGTGATCATTATTTAATTTTATCCCAGTTGTATCAGATGTTTATATAATCAGAAAATGATTATTGTAGGGGAATGTGGAAGTAGTCTTTGTGATAATAAGGGATATTGCATGTTCATGATCATAGTTATCAATGTGGTCTTGTAAAGCAAAGGATGTAATACCTTTGTGTGAGAGAGAGAAGCTGAAACACATTACTCTGCCATTGCTCCTTTCACTTGATCAGAAAAAAAAATCTGCATTGCACCTAGTCAGAGTCATTATTTTGAGGGTGTTAAGGCAGCCTGTGTGTGAAAAGGCATGTTACAATTACTAGGTAATGGTTAAATCTTCTTAAATATGGCTTGCCATGAAGAATATTGCATTTGTCAAACAAAAACACCGCTATCATTACTGTGGTCATCATTTCTAATTTGAAAACAGTCAAACATCAGATGTGCATGTAGTCAGAAAGTGGTTATTCTTGAGGCATAGAAATGGACAGGTGTGTCAGTAGGCATATGCACCAATTGTTTAATTGAATGAAGAGCTCTACTGCTTTAAAATGAATTCCGGTAATAGGCTATGTTGTTACTTGTGCATTGCTGATCATGCCCGCTAACAACTTGTGCCTATGGCAGGTTTCTTCTTTTCCCTACCCTAGTTAGGGTTCTGATCATGTTCACTTGCAAAACTCACTCTGCTGTCGGCGTTTAATCAACACACTTTCTAAAGAATAATTAGTATGAAGCTGTAATGCAAGGAATTACTGACTGACCATAATCCTCAGCATAGGTCTCAAGTACATTGCTCAAGAATTCTATACAAAACCAAAAATAACAATGACCCAAATCAGGAGAAGTTTTTAAAAATTACTCTAATTCACTAAAATGTTAGTAGAACAGCATGCTTTGCTTAGTCATGTATTTTCTGAATATGTCATATGAAGCTGTAATGTCTGGTAATATACTGACTGGTATTCTTCAGCAATTTACCAGAAAATCAAAAATCTTAGACCAGTAAAAAAAAAAAAAAAAAAAAAAGGCAAAATCAGGGACTTTTAAGAGAGATGCTAGAACCTCATTTTGCTGTTTGCTCACAGAAAGCAGCTCTACTTAAGTGTGTGGGAGAGGAGTTGTCACATTTCACAAAGTGAAAACTAATGGTGCTGAGATGGGGATTAGGGGAGGAAGGAAGCTGCTCGAGACTGAAGACCACAAGTTAATTTTCTTAGTGAACCAGTTCTGGATGGGGAGTTTTCGAGTGTGCCAGTGTCCCTTATTGTGGAACTGCCAGCTTAGATATAAAACAAGCATAAACTGGTATGACTCTTCTGTTTTTTCACATTCTAAACCTTTGTATGCACTGTAAGCTGCAAGGTCCAACTCTGCTCCAAGGTGTGAGATTTAGCCCCAT
The DNA here is from genome assembly GCF_019279795.1 of Protopterus annectens. NCBI lineage: Eukaryota > Metazoa > Chordata > Ceratodontiformes > Protopteridae > Protopterus > Protopterus annectens. Next base: position 935,066,857 of record NC_056725.1, on the reverse strand, counting down.
TAAAACTGTCAGAGAATAGAATAGCTTGGTCTGTTGGGGCAGCCTGCTGATTTGTTTTAAAACAAAATGACCAGGAAAAAATGCTTGCAGTTCACACCAATGCTTCAGTTAAACAACAGTGCATATCTGTTCATCTAGGAAACAAGTGATTCCTCTTTTGGATCTCAACTTTGTACTTTTAAAGCCTTCTCTCTCTCTCTCTCTCTCTATATATATATATATATATATATATCTCCCCACACACATTTAAACCACCTAATCAGGCTTAATTGTGGTTCATAACATGGAAGACTGTTTTACTCAGTGTTACATTTATGGTTAATCAGCCCTACCTCATTTGTCACAGGGTTTCTTTGAGAACTAATTCTTTTATGCCTAATGTTTCAGAGTTTACTTTATGACAGACTGTTAATCTCACTGTCTTCTTTCCTGAACCCAAGAATAATGGAGAGAAGATTCTTCACGCACTGGATGTCCACAGGCAGCTCAGATACTAAATGTCAAATCTGAAGCCTTCAAGAAAGCTGATCTCCGAGGGTAAGATGAAAAGATGACCAGGGTGAAAGCTGACCATTTAAGTTGGTTGTCTCATGCTATTGTTTTTTGTTACTCTCATTGTAATAAGCTGCTTCCAAACTTTTAGCTTTCTCATTGGCTTTCTGGAAAGAGGTGGATTCTGTTTTAGTGGCAGCAACTTAGTCCTCTGTACACATGTTTAGAAAGCAATGCTTTGGCCAATGCTTTATTGCCATTCTCCAGGGCCTCCTAGAAATGATCTTCATTTATTGCCTCCTTTGTTAGTTTTGTAAGCCATGACTAATCCACCCACATAGTGTAGGCTATTGCAACAGTGATCTCTGTACTGAACATACTATAGTTGTGTAGGTAAACTTGCCATACCAGTAGATGTTCTAATATATCCATGTTGCAGTAGACATCCATCCCTCTAGTCCCCTTCTTTGCTAGTTTTTTTTTTCTTTTGTGTTGTCAGGGTATAGATGTTTCACATTTTTTACATAAATTTACTTTTCGGTTTGGTTTGTTTCCTAGCATTGTTCTGTCAAATATCTTGCCTCTCTTCTAGGCAAAAATGCTCTGAAGATTTTTATGCTCCAGTTGCCTACACGAAACTCTGCTCACGCTATCAGTTAGTGCACATGGAAGGAGTCTTTTAGCTTTTTATACTAGCCAGACACGGGGGGGGGGGGGGGTAAGGATCCGTATTTAGTTAAGGTTACTGAAACATTGATCTATTAGAACATCTACTGCTATGTATGTTTACTTTACACAGCTATATTTTACCTTTTTTACCCATCCAAATGTCCATTTTTAGCAGATTGTTCTTGTTCAATGGTTTTAGTTGTTCAAGGAGTTCCAGTTCCAAGTTCTTTATGTACATTCTGGGGAAATCAGTGCTGGTTCCTGTCTAAGCAAAAGTTCAGTTTAATTGCAGGTGTACTTGATTGGGTACCATTTTAGGGAAACTACCCTTTTACTCACTGCAGAGGGATGGCTGGGCTCTGAATCAACAAGATACAGTGTCACAATCTGTAGATCATTTGTCAGGTTGTGGCTGTTCAGCTGTTCTTAGTGATCTATACAAACAAAGGTCTTTCAGAGTCTGTAGCTGGTGACTAGTCAGCTGATTTGACTGAATGTCCAAGTGTGACTGCAAAGTATTGCAGAAGAAAGGCAACTGCATGAGTAATTCTGATTTTCCAAGACTGGCTGAAGAAGCATGAATGAATAATTTCTACAAGTTTTTCCAGTATATAACTCTTGTCAGAAGTAGGGAAACCTTTGGATTTTCCAGCAGAAATGACAAATATTTAAATCATATAAAACAAAGGTCAGGTCACCAAATTTATTATAGCAGAACAATAAAATACTCTAGTACCTCGGCTCAAAAAAGCCTTCAAGGAGTATTAAAAAAAAAAAAAAACAGAATCACACATATTAAATAGTATTAAAAACATCTGCCTCTAATTATGTAACCAATTAATTAATTAAAACAAAGTATCAAACAAAAACTTTCCAATTTCATTCTACATTTAGACCAGCAGGAGTCAGAGTTGCAAACTTTAAAATAAATAAAGCTTCTTTATATAGTAATTTCTTTTTGATATCCAAACATCTTTCATACGAATTTATTTTTTCTAAAATCATGCCCCTGGGACATGCTGGATCACTAGCATGGTGACGTTTAAAAGGCATAGCACAGGTTTACCATTTTTAATATCCCTAACATGTTCTTCTAACCTAAATTTGAAAACCCTCTTGCTTTCCCCAATATAAAACATTCTGCATGGACATTCCAATGTATAAACAATACCTTCTGAGTCAACAATATCTACCAATAGGTGTTAAAAAAAAAGCTCCATTAATTCAGATGTTCTCACAATATATTTACAACTAATGCAATTAATGTCCTTCTATTCGATGTTGTAGTATTCCTCATGTATGGGTTGTATTCTGCTATTGACCCAAAGTCTGGCTTGTATACAAAAGCTTCAGGCTACTGCCTGTACATGGGACATCGCACGTAGGCTAAGGGAATGTCAGCCATGAAAGGGACATCCGCATTACTTTTTCACCACCATTCCGAAAGGTTGACTCATACATTTGGTCTGCCGTTGGAATCTGTGTTTTGTTCCTCAGCTTCAGGTAACTACCCCATTGGGGATTTATTTGCTTGCGTCTGCCTTTTGTTTTTGTTAATATCATCCAGAAAGTGCAAGAGTAGGTGTGGAAAACAAATTCCACATAAGATTAGTCACAAGCTCTGTTTGTTTTGTTTAGGGACTACCCATGACCATCGGTCCAGTTCTGTTAGGCCTTCATCTCTAAAACCTTTAGTTGTCTGTCTGCTTTAAACTTGTATCTTAAAAAACTGAGACTTAAATGGCTGGCTAGGGAATCGATGGAGGGTTCCGTGAGTTCCTCTGAGCTGCCCGTGAAAAGGAAGGTGGCCAAAGCAGGCCGAATCCTCTTAGGCTGCGCCTTCTCTCTCTCTGAGGTACCCCTTGAGGTTGGTGAAAACCTGGTGGTACGGTCGGAGGTGAAGTCCATCTCTCCAGTGGGAACTGCATTTGAGGCAATCAGGCGTGTGGATCTGAGCACATCTGAAGCCATGCAGATGTCCATTTTGCATGATTGGTACCACGGTTGTTGATTTCTGAGGATTCTGGTACTGCTCCGGTTTCCTTGCAACAAGAAGCTTTAGCCATTTGACATATGTCTGGCCTTGCTCCTGCTTCAGAGAGACCTGCTAAAAAGAGACAAATGACTAAACATTCTGCAATACCTTCTACTCCTATGACTGAATGGGAAGTTTTCTCTCAAGGTCTCATTAAGGCCTCTGGCTTTGGCTTCTATTTCTGGCCCTGTCTTCTCCCCTTCCCCTGTGCTACCGTCAGGTATTCAGGAATCTTTCTCTGCTGTCCGGGCCCAGGATTCTGACTCAGAGAGGGTCTTCCTCAGATGAAGACTCCTTAGCATATTCCACCCAGATACCTCCCCCCTTGGAATATGCTTTGCTAGAAGAGGAGTTGAGTAGAGGAGACTCATCCATGGAAGAGCTCTCTTTTGGTGAGGTAGTCAATAAGATGAGGGAATTCTTTAAGTGGGATTCTTCTCAAATTTCAGAGGAACAAAAGAGATACTTGCTTCAGGTGGAGGCCCCTGCAGCTGTTCCTCCATTGCATCATCTTCCAAAACTCCAGATTCACAGGCACCAGCTCCCAAAAGACCTGACCATTTCTATGAGGTCCCTACGGATTACAAATTTCTTTTTAAATGCCCTTCAGATGACCTAGCTGTAGTCTCCATCACTTCTGATAAGTCCTCTCTAGTTGTCCCTTCTACAAAATTACTTCCTTCAGACAAAGAAAGTAAAATTTTAGAGAGGTTAGGTAAGAAGGTCTATACTTCTTCAACCCTTGCAATCAGAGCCATTAATTATCAGACTTGTATGTCTAGGTATTTTCTAGCTTTGCTATCCCAAGCTTCTCAGGCTCTGTCTCAACTGCCAAGTTCAGAAGCTAAGTCCTTGGCTCTTTCTCTCTTAGCTGCATCCTCACAGGCTTCTAGGCATTCCATTAAACGCAGCTATGATGCTGTAGAAGCTTCCTCCAGATGTGCAGCTTCTGCTTCTGTTCTTAGGAGATGCTCTTGGCTGCATCTACAGGCTCCTCAGATGATATCAAGGCAAAACTGCTTGATGCTCCATTGGATAATTAAGCTCTCTCTGGAAAAGCTACTGCAGAACTCTTTAGACTCAGAGAAAAAGGTAAAGAGCTCCAGGATTTAAAGCACCCGTTAGTTTTCCAAGTTCCTAAATTTCATAGGAACTTCCCTGCTAAAACTCCTTTTATTAGAAAACATTCCAGGTCTTCCTCCTCTTCAGCCCCCTTGGGTTCTAGCCCACATAAACCTGTTAGGAGACCTCCTCAGTCCAAACAGTTACTTTGGCTCCATCTCCTTAGCAGCACTTTCATTCCAGACCAGGCTGTCTGTGAGATCCATCCCCAACTTCCAAGTCATACCCCTCTGTCTCTTCATCCTTTTCTTTCCCTTTCAGCCTGGAGGGAGATCACTTAGGACTCGTGCATGATATCCATTATTCAAAATGGCTATTTCATGACTTGGAAGTTTGTTTCTCCCTTTCAGGGAATTCCTCAACCACTCTCAGACGAACTACATCTGTTTCCTCAGCTGCTAGCTCAGCTTTCTGTACAAGGCAGCATTCAACCAGTCCCTTCAAATCAGCAAAGAAGGGAATTTTATTCCAGGATGTTCTTGGTGCCAAGAAAAGAGTGTCCTTGGAGACCCATTCTGGATCTCTCAAGGTGGAATACCTTTCTGGTGGTGCATTTCTCAGTGATTTCTTGGCACTTTTAGTTCTTTGCCTTTTGGCCTTTCTACTGCTCCAGGGGTTTTCACAAAGCATCTAGCCCCAGCTTTTGCCTTCTTAAGGCTGAAAGGTCTTCAAGTTTACCCTTACCTTGATGACGTGCTTTTTCTGTTCAGCAGTCCAGACCACCTCCTTCAACACCTAGATCTAGCTATTCCCTTTCTACAAGGCTTGGGGGTTCACAATAAATTTCAAAAAATCTCTCTCACTCAGCCAGGATCTCATTTTTTCTGGGGTGTGGGTTCAGAACAGATTTGATGATGATATTTATTCCTTCAGAAAAAAGCTCCATCTCTCACAGCTTTCATGGCATCTCTTCTACCTCTTTCTTCCATCACTGCCACGGAGTTCCTCAGACATCTTGGATTCATGGCCTTTACAATCCTCTTGTTGCCCTTTGCAAACCTTCACATGAGGAAGTTCCAATGGTTTCTGAAAACTGTCTGGTCCCAGCATGCTCGTACCTTGGAGACTCTCCTTCTTCTTCCATGCTTGAAAAAAGAGCTAAGGTGGTAGATGCAGCATCTCAGTCAGAATCCTGACTTACATCTTCAAATTCCTGAACCAGTTCAGCAACTTTATACAAATGCTTCAGATTTAGGATGGAGAGCAACCTTCAATTCCACAAAGGTTCAGGGACTATGTTCTCCCACTCAGAGATGAGAGCACATACATGTCAGGGAAATGAGGGCTTTGATTCTAGCTTTACAGGCATTACATCTTCTACTTCTTCCAGGACCCCTCAAGATTCTCATGGACAATACTGCAGTCTTTTGGTACATAAGCAGGAGTGTACAAAATCTTCTTTGTTGCCTAGCAATCAAAGTGCGGGAGTTGGCTATTCAGTACAAAGCCTCACTGCATGCAGTGTACCTTCTCTCTGCCCAGAATGCGGTGGTAGGTGCATTGAGCAGAGCCATGACACCATGCTATGAGTGGATGCTTCACAGGGATGTGTTCCTGGATCTAGTATCTGAATGGTACTCCAGAGATGGATTTATTTGCCTCCCCTCAACCGCCAACTTCCTTTTTTCTGTGCAAGGGTCCCTCACCCTCAGGCGTAGAAGGTGGATGCCCTATCATTTTCATGGAAGGGGGTGTTTCTTTATGTATTCCCCCTTCCCTTTGATTCAGAAAGTCCTGTTGAAAATTCTACAGGAGAAACCAAAAATCTTGTTAGTGACTTCCTTTTGACCAAGTAGCATTGATTCCCTCCTCTTCTTCTGCAATTAGCCAAGTGCCAGCACTACAAGTTACCTCACCAGATGGACCAACTCACTCAGGACAAGGAAGCTTTGATTCACCCACACTTGTCAACTCTTCACATGACCTTGTGGATGATCAACTTTTGATTCCTTTTAGGCACATTTTCTCTAAGGATGTGCTTAGGGTTTTGCAGGAGGCCAGGAAACCCACTAGTGGAAAATCGTACATTTCCAAATAAACAAGATTTTTTATTTGCTGCCCAAAATAAAAAAGGACCCTTTCTTGGCTGATATTCCTTTGGTGTTATCTTACATGTAAGAGTTATTCAACAGTGGTCTTTAGTTTTCTTCTGTCAAGATCCACTGCTCTGCCTTGTCTGCTTGCCTGTCTTTAACTCCTCCATTGCCTTCCAGGCTGGAAGTTAAAATTTTCTTAAAAGGTGACCTTCACTATAATCCTCCCAGGAAACCAATTCCTCCTTCTTGGAATCTTAATTTTGTCCAGGGGACGTGTACTCAGACCCCTTTTGAACCAGCAGCCTCAGCTTCTCTGAAATGTTGTACTTTGAAGACGGTGCTTCTGGTAGCCATTACCTCTGTCAGAAGGCTTTCTGAGACCCAGGATTTAATGGCTTCACCACCTTTCCCAGTATTCCATAAGGATAGGGTTTCTTTGAGAAGTAAACCATCTTTTATGCCTGAAGTGGTCAATGACCTTTCCATAAATCAAACTATCCAGTTGCCTACTTTTTTCCCATTTCCACAATCTCCTAGTGAGAGAATTTTGCATTCCCTAAATGTGTATAAAAGGTGAATGCTACCTCTCTGCTAGGTGGATCTCCCATCAAACAAAAGTAAAAATAACAAAAAGTTTATGTAATGATCGTTGTAATATGAAAGTTCCTGATAATTTGACATCACAGACTTATGGTACTTTTGCATGTAATCAATGTAACCGATGCAACCTTATTACGGACACGCAAATATATAAGCATCCCAATATTGATTTTGTTTTCATTCCTAGGTTCTATGCTAACTGTAACACACGGAACTTTGTTTATCTTGCTAATTGTAAATCCTGTCAAGCCTTTTATGTGGGCTTAACAAAAAGAAGATTACAGGACAGAATTTACAATCACCTTTATGATATTCGTAAAGGTAATGAAACGAATGCACTAGCGAAGCACATACTTGAACATCCTTCCCATAGTTTCTCTTTTAGAGCACTTCAGGTGGTACACCAAAACTATAGGGGTGGAGATTCTGATAATGAATTGGCTCTAGCAGAACTAAGGTGGATATTGAGACTTAGTGCACATATACCCCCAGGGATAAACAATCATTTATCTATTAAACCAGTTCTTGAAGCTAGGAATTAACATGCACTATTGTATATATACACATATCATTTATAGGTATTTATATATAACTTTAGTTAAACTTAGTTAAGTTTTATATCTAGATTTTATGCTTTTATATATATATATATATATATATATATATATATATATATATATATATATATAGTTAGCACATGTTATCTTATTAATTAAATATATACATATACAAATTAGTTACAAATTCTGGTAGGCAGCATGTATATATGAATTGTTCATTAAGTATAGAAATATTGGGCACATGCAATTAACGACAAGTATTTATATATCTACATTCATTATAAATTTATAGTATATATACATACATTCTTTTCAGTTAGATAGTTTAGATATTATTTTAGGGATATATATTTGGATATTTTGATGTATTTTGTGGTATTTTTGATATGTTATTTATATTATAATGTTTGATTTGAGTATATTAAGTAAAAATCTAGTATTGTTTTTTAAATGAGAAGCAGGGTATCAGCTATCTGTGTTTGTTTTAAGCATTAATTGTCTTATTGTTAAATTGACATAATAATTAGAATGTTTTCCCGCGTACACAAGTATTTAAGCGAAATGTATTTGATTTAAAATTATCTGATGAAGCGTAGGTTGCACTACGCGAAAGCGCTCATTCCTGTTTTGTACAACATTAAATTAGATTTTATTCCAGTTGGTGTTCGAGATTCTTCATTGGAATACTTTGGTATATATCGTGGCTAGATCTCCAGTTACTTTTTGTTATTTTTACTTTTGTTTGACGGGAGATCCACCTAGCAGAGAGGTAGCATTCACCTTTTATACTCAGTTCTGCTTTTGTTGCTACCTACTGCACATGATGGAACCTACAGTTACAGCAGCACCTCATGGCCCGGAGTCGAGGGATACTGATACGTTATGGAACGAACTGTTTTATCAGGATATCAACCCTTTATTGTCTCTGGACTTCAGTAATAATCTTGGTACCACAGCTTCTCATGACACTGGTGAGAATTTAAATGATTTTTACAAACTACTGAAATCTTTTGAGGACGACCTACATTTGTTGCAACGCTATGCTTGGCAAAGGTTGCACTTGGAGGCTTGCCTACATTTTAAAATAGTCCCCAGAGGCATGCGGATATTCTGCATGCCTACCTATGGGGATTCACATCCTATACTATTAAAACAATGGCAAGACCTGAATATCGAATTAGGTTTCAGTTATGCTAAGTTGCTATTAAAGTACTTTTCTCCTTTAGAAGCTGATCTGCGTAATAAGGTAGATAATATCTACAAAGAATTGACTGAACGCTTTGTCTCAGATTTTTGTTTGAATAAGATACGCAATGTTTTTGCACAAGTCAATGCTTATAGTGAAAGACTCAGACTTACTAAACAACGCAAACTGGTTAGAGACCATAATGATTTTTCCAGGGGCCAAGTATTTGTTTGGCCCAGGTCTCAACATCCACAAGCTTCAGCTCCGCATAATGCACCAGGAGCACATAATAATACAGTTGTGTCAGCACAGCGAAACGCTGAAAATTCTAATATTCCATCGTTACCAGCTTTACCCACATTCAATATATCTTCTCTTACAAGCGCTGATGAATTGCCTTCAAGATCACCATCAGGTGCTTGTAATAACAGTGAACACTCTACTACAGACACGCCTCCTCCCAATCAGCAGGCGTTCATTAACCATCAAGCTACTCACGCCTCGGGTGCTATACCTAAGTCAGCACAAACTGACAATGCAGCTTCTTTTTTGCCTTACCAAAAAAAGTCTTTTCCACAAATGAGAGGGAGGTCCAACAGCAGAGGCCCGAGAAAACGGAAATACTCAGGGGAAAAGTTTACACAAAACAGAAGAATAAGATATTGACTTCTTTGGTGTTTAATTTTTCTCATTTCATTTTGGATGATCCGAGTATCAATCTGCTGAATAGGGGACTTAATTTTATCCCTGCTACACCAGCGACACGTTGTGAGACTCTTATAGACCTGAGACTCTTTTGTCGTCAAATCAGTTTAAAGATATTTTTTTCTGGCACGGCTGACATTAGTTCATATCCATTTCAATACAAGCGTAATAGCTCTTTTACACCTGCTATGCCTTTTCAAGCTGAATGTTTCTTAAAATTGTGTGAATGTGATTTTTATAGTCTTTTCATTGAAAACAACAGAAAAGGGAGATTCTATAATCTAACTCCACAAGAATCTAAGTCTCTGCATGAACTCATATATAACCATGCATTAACTGTAAAGCCAGCAGACAAAGGGGGTGGGGTAGTATTACTTAATACAGCAGATTATGTAATAAATATGTCAACTATGCTAGCTGATGATGCCACATATAAGGAAATTGCACATAGTGACATTGATAATATCATATACAATGTAACAGACACTTTATACGACCTTTTAATGTGTCGTCAGATTAGCCCAGAAATTTTTGAATACTTTTCAATACAGCATCCAGTAACACCTATAATTAAAGGAATACCTAAAATACATAAAAACATTTTACCCATCCCCATGAGACCCATTGTATCTGGAGATCAATGGATAACATCTAACATTTCTACTTTTTTAGAACATACATTGAGACCAGTTGTTAATCAGTTTCCTTCCATTTTGAAAGATACATATCACCTGTTAGTCTTAGTAGTCTAACATTGGATATAATCAAACATGAATATCTATTACACTAGACGTAAAAAACTTATTCACAGCTATACCAAATGACTTGGGCGTACAGTCAATTCGAGAACTGTTAGTAAATGAGACATCTTTTAGCAATGACAGAATCATTTTAATATGTCAATTACTCGAACTAATATTAAACAATAATGTTTTTCTATTTGGAGATAGATGTTTTCTACAACAGTGGGGGGTTGCCATGGGCACCCCCTGCGCTAATACTTATGCAAATCTAGTGGTCTTCTGGTGGGAGAAAACATATTTGTTTAATAATGATATGTTCAAGTTGGTTAAGTTTTACAAACGATTTGTAGACGATATTCTCATCATTTGGGAGGGCACACAACAACTATTTGATCAATTTTTGACATATTTAGAAACTACCACCACCTTCCTCAGATTTACTAAGGAAGTTTCATCCAGTGAGATACATTTCTTAGATGTATCTCTGAAGTTCACACAAAGTGGTACCATTGTTTCTTCCTTATACAGAAAACCAGTATGGAAAAACACCATCCTCACATTTGACAGTATGCATCCCAGACATACCTTTCAAGGTATTGTCAAGAGTCAATTTGTGAGGATTGAGAGACTATGTAAAGAACGTGATAACTTGTTAGTAGAGGCAGATCATATGGAATCCCTATTTATAAATAGAGGCTATGAACCAAACATGGTAAGGAACATTCGAAGGAGTGTCTTGGATAACATGGACTTACAAGATAATGACGATGTTAATGTATATAATAAACATAGTAGATATTGTATCAGTAGCAACGCATATGAAAATAATAATACAATTAAATATATTATTAAATACACCAGTGACATTAAGAGAATACAGGAAGTGATCTATAAGAATTGGAATGTCCTAATTATGGACACTCGTATCAAACAGCTAGTAGGTAGTAGACCAAGATTTCTTTACAAAAACTGCAGGAATCTTAAATTTTATGTAATGATCGTTGTAATATGAAAGTTCCTGATAATTTGACATCACAGACTTATGGTACTTTTGCTTGTAATCAATGTAACAGATGCAACCTTATTACGGACACGCAAATATATAAGCATCCCAATATTGATTTTGTTTTCATTCCTAGGGTCTATGCTAACTGTAGCACACGGAACCTTGTTTATCTTGCTAATTGTAAATCCTGTCAAGCCTTTTATGTGGGCTTAACAAAAAGAAGATTACAGGACAGAATTTACAATCACCTTTACGATATTCGTAAAGGTAATGAAACTAATGCACTAGCGAAGCACATACTTGAACATCCTTCCCATAGTTTCTCTTTTAGAGCACTTCAGGTGGTACACCAAAACTATAGGGGTGGAGATTCTGATAATGAATTGGCTCTAGCAGAACTAAGGTGGATATGGAGACTTAGTACACATATACCCCCAGGGATAAACAATCATTTATCTATTAAACCAGTTCTTGAAGCTAGGAATTAACATGCACTATTGTATATATACACATATCATTTATAGGTATTTATATATAACTTTAGTTAAACTTAGTTAAGTTTTATATCTATATTTTATGCTTATATATATATATATATATATATATATATATATATATATAGTTAGCCCATGTTATCTTATTAATTAAATATATACATATACAAATTAGTTACAAATTCTGGTAGGCAGCATGTATATATGAATTGTTCATTAAGTATAGAAATATTGGGCACATGCAATTAATCGACAAGTATTTATATATCTACATTCATTATAAATTTATAGTATATATACATACATTCTTTTCAGTTAGATAGTTTAGATATTATTTTAGGGATATATATTTGGATATTTTGATGTATTTTGAGGTATTTTTGTTATGTTATTTATATTATAATGTTTGAGTTGAGTATATTAAGTAAAAGCTAGTATTGTTTTTAAATGAGAAGCAGGGTATCAGCTATCTGTGTTTGTTTTAAGCATTAATTGTCTTATTGTTAAATTGACATAATAATTAGAATGTTTTCCCGCGTACACAAGTATTTAAGCGAAATGTATTTGATTTAAAATTATCTGATGAAGCGTAGGTTTCACTACGCAAAAGCGCTCATTCTTGTTTTGTACAAAATTAAATTGATTTTAATTCCAGTTGGTGTTCGAGTTTTTTCATTGGAATATATTGGAACACATCGTGGCTAGATCTCCAGTTACTTTTTGTTATTTTTACTTTTGTTTGATGGGAGATCCACTCAGCAGAGAGGTAGCATTCACTTATTAACTTAGTTTTTCATTTGTTGCTACCTGCTGCACACGATGGAACCTACAGCTACAGCACTACTTCATGGCCCGGAGTCGAGGGATACAGACACATTATGGAATGAACTGGTTTATCAGGATAGTAACCCTTTATTGTCTCTGGACTTCAGTAACAATCTTGGTACTACAGTTTCTCATGACACTGGTGAGAATTTAAATGATTTTTATAAGTTACTGAAATCATTTGAGGATGACTTATATTTGTTGCAACGCTACGTTTGGCAGAGGTTGCATTTGGAGGCTTGCCTACATTTTAAAATAGTCCCCAGAGGCATGCGGATATTCTGCATGCCCACCTATGGGGATTCACATCCAATACTGTTAAAACAGTGGCAAGACCTGAATATTGAACTCGGTTTCAGTTATGCTAAGTTGCTATTAAGGTACTTTTCACCTTTAGAAGCTGATCTGCGTAATAAGGTAGATAATATCTACAAAGAATTGACTGAACGCTTTGTCTCAGATTTTTGTTTGAATAAGATACGCAATGTTTTTGCACAAGTCAATGCTTATAGTGAAAGACTCAAACTTACTAAGCAACGCAAACTTGTGAGAGACCACAATGATTTTACTAGGGGCCAAGTATTTGTTTGGCCCAGGTCCCAACACTCACAAGACTCAGCTCCACATAATGAATCAGGAACACGTAATAACACAGTTGTGTCAGCACTGCGAAATACTGAAAATTCTAATGTTCCATTGCTATCAGTTTTACCTACATTAAATATACCTTCCTTTACAGGCGCTGATGAACTGCCTTTAGAATCACCATCAGGTGCTTGCAATAATAATGAACGTTCTACTACAGATACGCCTCCTCCTAATCAGCAGGTGTTCGTTAACCATCAGGCTACCCATGCTTTGGGAGCAATACCTAAGTCAGTACAAATGGATAATGCAGCTTCTTTTTTGCCTTATCAAAAAAAGTTTTTACCACAAACGAGAGGGAGGTCCAACAGCAGAGGCCCAAGAAAACGGAAATACTCGGGGGAAAGATTTGCACAAAACAAAAGAATAGGACATTGACATCTTTGGTGTTTAATTTTTCTCATTTCATTTTGGATGATCCGAGTATCAATCTGCTGAATAGGGGACTTAATTTCATTCCTGCTACATCAGCGACACTTTGTGAGACTCTTATAGATCTGAGACTCTTTTGTCGTCAAATTAGTCTAAAGATATTTTTTTCTGGCATGGCTGACATTAGTTCATATCCATTTCAATACAAGCGTAATAGCTCTTTTACACCTGCTATGCCTTTTCAAGCTGAATGTTTCTTAAAATTGTGTGAATGTGATTTTTATAGTCTTTTCATTGAAAACAACAGAAAAGGGAGATTCTATAATCTAACTCCACAAGAATCTAAGTCTCTGCATGAACTCATATATAACCATGCATTAACTGTAAAGCCAGCAGACAAAGGGGGTGGGGTAGTATTACTTAATACAGCAGATTATGTAATAAATATGTCAACTATGCTAGCTGATGATGCCACATATAAGGAAATTGCACATAGTGACATTGATAATATCATATACAATGTAACAGACACTTTATACGACCTTTTAATGTGTCGTCAGATTAGCCCAGAAATTTTTGAATACTTTTCAATACAGCATCCAGTAACACCTATAATTAAAGGAATACCTAAAATACATAAAAACATTTTACCCATCCCCATGAGACCCATTGTATCTGGAGATCAATGGATAACATCTAACATTTCTACTTTTTTAGAACATACATTGAGACCAGTTGTTAATCAGTTTCCTTCCATTTTGAAAGATACATATCACCTGTTAGTCTTAGTAGTCTAACATTGGATATAATCAAACATGAATATCTATTACACTAGACGTAAAAAACTTATTCACAGCTATACCAAATGACTTGGGCGCATAGTCAATTCGAGAACTGTTAGTAAATGAGACATCTTTTAGCAATGACAGAATCATTTTAATATGTCAATTACTCGAACTAATATTAAACAATAATGTTTTTCTATTTGGAGATAGATGTTTTCTACAACAGTGGGGGGTTGCCATGGGCACCCCTGCGCTAATACTTATGCAAATCTAGTGGTCTTCTGGTGGGAGAAAACATATTTGTTTAATAATGATATGTTCAAGTTGGTTAAGTTTTACAAACGATTTGTAGACGATATTCTCATCATTTGGGAGGGCACACAACAACTATTTGATCAATTTTTGACATATCTAGAAACTACCACCACCTTCCTCAGATTTACTAAGGAAGTTTCATCCAGTGAGATACATTTCTTAGATGTATCTCTGAAGTTCACACAAAGTGGTACCATTGTTTCTTCCTTATACAGAAAACCAGTATGGAAAAACACCATCCTCACATTTGACAGTATGCATCCCAGACATACCTTTCAAGGTATTGTCAAGAGTCAATTTGTGAGGATTGAGAGACTATGTAAAGAACGTGATAACTTGTTAGTAGAGGCAGATCATATGGAATCCCTATTTATAAATAGAGGCTATGAACCAAACATGGTAAGGAACATTCGAAGGAGTGTCTTGGATAACATGGACTTTCAAGATAATGACGATGTTAATGTATATAATAAACATAGTAGATATTGTATCAGTAGCAACGCATATGAAAATAATAATACAATTAAATATATTATTAAATACACCAGTGACATTAAGAGAATACAGGAAGTGATCTATAAGAATTGGAATGTCCTAATTATGGACACTCGTATCAAACAGCTAGTAGGTAGTAGACCAAGATTTCTTTACAAAAACTGCAGGAATCTTAAATTTTATGTAATGATCGTTGTAATATGAAAGTTCCTGATAATTTGACATCACAGACTTATGGTACTTTTGCTTGTAATCAATGTAACAGATGCAACCTTATTACGGACACGCAAATATATAAGCATCCCAATATTGATTTTGTTTTCATTCCTAGGGTCTATGCTAACTGTAGCACACGGAACCTTGTTTATCTTGCTAATTGTAAATCCTGTCAAGCCTTTTATGTGGGCTTAACAAAAGAAGATTACAGGACAGAATTTACAATCACCTTTACGATATTCGTAAAGGTAATGAAACTAATGCACTAGCGAAGCACATACTTGAACATCCTTCCCATAGTTTCTCTTTTAGAGCACTTCAGGTGGTACACCAAAACTATAGGGGTGGAGATTCTGATAATGAATTGGCTCTAGCAGAACTAAGGTGGATATGGAGACTTAGTACACATATACCCCCAGGGATAAACAATCATTTATCTATTAAACCAGTTCTTGAAGCTAGGAATTAACATGCACTATTGTATATATACACATATCATTTATAGGTATTTATATATAACTTTAGTTAAACTTAGTTAAGTTTTATATCTATATTTTATGCTTATATATATATATATATATATATATATATATATATATATATAGTTAGCCCATGTTATCTTATTAATTAAATATATACATATACAAATTAGTTACAAATTCTGGTAGGCAGCATGTATATATGAATTGTTCATTAAGTATAGAAATATTGGGCACATGCAATTAACGACAAGTATTTATATATCTACATTCATTATAAATTTATAGTATATATACATACATTCTTTTCAGTTAGATAGTTTAGATATTATTTTAGGGATATATATTTGGATATTTTGATGTATTTTGAGGTATTTTTGTTATGTTATTTATATTATAATGTTTGAGTTGAGTATATTAAGTAAAAAGCTAGTATTGTTTTTTAAATGAGAAGCAGGGTATCAGCTATCTGTGTTTGTTTTAAGCATTAATTGTCTTATTGTTAAATTGACATAATAATTAGAATGTTTTCCCGCGTACACAAGTATTTAAGCGAAATGTATTTGATTTAAAATTATCTGATGAAGCGTAGGTTTCACTACGCAAAAGCGCTCATTCTTGTTTTGTACAACATTAAATTAGATTTTATTCCAGTTGGTGTTCGAGATTCTTCATTGGAATACTTTGGTATACATCGTGGCTAGATCTCCAGTTACTTTTTGTTATTCCCTAAATGTGCACATAGACCGCTTAGATTTTATTTTGACAAAATTAAATCTATTAGGAAATCTGATGGACTTTTCATGTCCTTTCATCCCGGGGCTCTGGGTTTTCCTGATGTTTGTTGGGTTTCACTGTTGCAGTCATCACACTTGGGTTATCTGCCTGTATGTAGCCCTCAGTCGGCCTGTATACCAGTCTTGGGATTTCTGCATTGGATGTTGTCACCTCTTCCATGATGTCAGGTCATTAGGGGTATCAAACATGCAGCCGATGCCATTATATCAGCTTTTCTTGTCATATGGGAGCCCGAAGCAGAAGCAGTTTGCAAGTGCTGGTCGGCTGCTACCTGAAATTTTCATTTTTCGAGTTTCAGACCTGAAGTCTTCTAAAGCTAAGTACCCCATTGGGGATCCTTTTTTCCTTGCTCTAACTGATGCCAGAAAAAGTTAACAATTATCTTGCCTGTGGAAAGCAATTTCCTTTTTACTGAGTCATCTGTTTAGGCCCAGACCACCACGTTCCTTGCTGTAGGTTTTGTGCCTTGTTTAACGCCCAAACTATTTGTCGTTGGGCTATCTTTCTTGCTAAATTATTTCACTCTCATTCTCCATTTTCTGAAATGACTTCCATAAGCCATCTGACTAAGGATAAAGATAGAGGCAGATTGCATAGGTCCAAAACTGCCGACGATGCTTCCGTTCAGCTAGTTGCCTGTTCACTGGTACTCACTGAGGCACTTTTGCAGCCCCTGATACCCACTTCTACAAATCTGCAGGCCTCTGCTGAGACCCATTCGGAGTTCAGTGTGCCAAGAGTTGCTTCTTCGTCTATGGAAGCAGCGGATGTCTCTACCTTGGATGGGTCCGGAGCCACTTTGCAGGCACCAGCTTCTGAAGGTGTATTCAGACCTTCCAATGTTCGCATTGAACCATCACCTTCATTTTTGACTAAAAATACTGAGTTTCTCAGGCTCAGAGTTCGCACTACGCCTAGAAAACCGATGACCAAAGTGCATGTTCCAGCTCCCTTGCCCCAGAAAAAAAATGCTTAGAATGGCTGAAGACATTATAACTTTAATTAGGGGAAGCCAGCCTTCCCCCTCTAAAAGACAAAGAATTTATTTTCCTTCTGATTCTACAGACCATGAGTCTGATGACTCTGATCCCTCTGATTATCAGGATTTACCCTTATCTATCTATGAGGATTCAGATGCAGAGGATTCCATTCCCTCTGCCTCCCCTCCAGAGGACTTTTTTGGTGAAACCTTGCATACTTTGAGAGCATTTCCACTGGAAATGCCAGGACTACTCTCAGTCAAGGAAACAGAATTTCTAGATTTGCCTCAGCACAGGCCTCTAGCTATACCCCCCTGTCCTGGACATTGTAGATGATGTCTTCATGGAATCAAGTCTTACTCCTGATACTTTACCACCAGCTCCTAGAAAGCCTGACAGGTCCTGACTCTAACAAATTTATCTTTAAGGCATTACGGCTACTACAGCCAAAAACCCTACCCCTTCAGACAGGGATTCTAGAGCTTTAGACAGATTGGGTAAGAAAGTATATACCTCTACAACTCTTGCCATCAGGGCTTTGAATTGCCAGTTTCACATGTTGAAGTACCAGCAGCATATTCTGGAACTAATTAAAGAAAACATTTTGTTGTTTCCAGATTGTACAGAAAGTAAAGATTTACAACAGCTAATGCATTCTGCAAACCAAGTGAGTAAACATACTTTGCAGGGTGGTTTTGATGCCTTAGAAGCATCTTGCAGGGTTGCTGTCACTTGGTCTGTACTGAGAAGGCATGCTTGGCTGAAGGAGCAAATCTTGCCAGACCATGTCAAAGCAAAATTACTAGATTCTCCATTAAACCAGGAAAAATTGTTTGGCACAAAAGCAGAAGTTCTTAAAAAGATGGAGGAAAAAGCTAAATCTATGCAAACTGTTAAAGATTGTTTACAGGTACAGCCACCTAGATTCAGTATGCATTGGCCTTCTAAAAACTGGTCCTTTCCAGTTCCTCCCAGGCATTCTCGGTCCAAACCCAGGGGCAACAGGCCACCAAGACTACAGTCTCAGGGTATGCAGAGAACTAAACAATGGAGTGCTCCCTCCTCTAAAACAGGGAGTGGTAAGTCACCCCCTTATGGAAAAAGTTCACAATGACTTCACTATCTTCCTTCCCAGCAAAGCCCAAGTACTTTCACCCCTAGGAGGAAAACCCACCCTGCATGCATAAAACTGGATGTCCATTACCCAGGACTGGTGGGTCCTAAACATTGTATCCCAGGGATACAGATTCTACGTCTGCTCACTGCCAACCCCAAGCAGGTTACCAGACCTTCCTCCAAACCAGTGGGCAGTGGCTCAAAAGCAAGTACTTTCTCTTCTCAGTATCAGGGCTATTCAGCCTGTGCCTATAGAGCAAAGGGGACAGGGTTTCTACTCTAGACTATTCCTGGTGCCCAGAAAGGAGGGCTCTTGATGCCCTATCCTAGATCTGTCAATTCTCAACACCTTCCTGGTGCTCCCAAAATTCAAAATGTTAACTCTGCAACAGCTTCTTCTATGATAGCCAAGGATGCCTGGCTAGTCACCGTAGACTTAAAAGAAGCTTATCTGCACATCCCCATAATGGAATCTTGCAGGAAATAACTACGTTTTAGGGCAGGCTGTATGCACCATCAGTTCTCTGCACTTCCCTTTGGCTTATCTACTGTGCCCAGGGTATTTACAAAGTGCCTGGCTCCAGCCATTGCATACTGCAGGCAGAGAAATTTTCAAATTTACCCATACTTGGACAATTGCCTGATTCAGGCGGACAGTCAGAAATTGCTACTTCAGCACCTGGTATTTGTAAAGAGACTTCTAACTTCACTGGGGTACACCATCAACGAAAAGAAATCACAACTGGTGCCCAGCCAAAAGATTGTATTCCTGGGAGCAAGCTTGAACACAACTTCCCAAATGGCATTCCTCACTCCAGAAAAACAGGCTTATTTGACAAACTACTTCAAATTAATGGCCACCAAAACCCTGCTATCTGCAAGAAAAATACTGCAATCCCTAGGGTTCATGGCCTCATGCATTCTACTAATTCCATATTCAAGACTGCATATGAGGAAACTTCAGTGGTACTTAAAAAATCTCTGGTGTCAACATTCTCAGGACCTGGAAAACACTGGTTCCTATCATTCCTTGTGTAAGGGCAGAGTTCCTTTGGTGGGCAGAGACATGCTGCCGCAACAAGGGACTTTCTTTTTCTCAACCCCTCACCGCCAAAACCCTGACAAACAGATGCATCAGACTATGCGTGGGGGGCTCACATGGCAGGCAAATGCATTCAAGGCAAATGGAGCCCAGAACAAATTCCCCTGCATATCAATCAAAAAGAAATGTTAGCTGTACAGAATATTCTGACAGCCTTCAAATACCTTATCCTTCCAGGGCAACTCCTGATAAAGACAGACAGCACTACAGTTATTTGGTACATAAACAAGCAGGGGGGAACACATTCCTACCCTCTCTGCAGGTTAGCCATGGCCCTGTGGAACACAGCCCTGAGCAACCAAGTGCACCTGCAAGCTCAGTTCCTGCCAGGCAATCAAAATTCACTGGCAGATGATTTAAGCCGAAATCTACTGGACCCACGAGTGGAAGCTGGAACCCAACTCATTCAAACTTCTAGAAGTGGACCTGTTTGCCTCCCCCTAAAACTATCAATTGAGCAAATTTTGCACCAGAAATCCCCACAGCCAAGAGTGGAAAATTGATGCCCTATCCTTTACATGGGAAACCTCTCAATTTATGCCTTTCCCTCTCTGCCCCTCTTCTCAAAAGTACTACTCAGGATCAAACAGGACAGGCCAAGGACGATCCTTATTGCCCCAGACTGGTCACACCAGCACTGGTACCCACTCCTATGCAGTCTGACAGCAGTGCCACCCTAGCACCTACATCAGACCTCTCTCCCTGCTGTCCAAGCAGGAGGGACAGATTTTACATCCACAGCTGCAAACCCTGAACCTTGCAGTCTGGCTTATCCCCTGAATACACCACCAGTAACCCTTAGCAAACTGTTGCTGGACATCATCCTTGAGGCCAGAAGGCCTAGTACTAGGAAATCCTATGCTGAAAAGTGGAAAAGATACTGTTCCTGGAGTCAGACTCAGTGGATGGGACAACGGTGCCCAGCTTACCGCATATTCTTCAGTTCTTAACAGAAATGCTCCACAAGGGCCTATCCTTCTCATCAATTAAAATTCATGCCTCTGCCATTTCAGCACATTATAATACTGAACCATCCCTTTTCTCTCACCCTCTGCTAAAGCAATTCCTCAGAGGGGCCAAAAATTTAAGACCCCCCCCCCCCAGGAGAGCCCCTACTCCAGCCTGCGACCTTAACTTTGTATTGAAAAAGCTCACTCTCCCTCCTTTTGAGCCAGCTGCAACTGCAGAGTTGAAATTCCTTTCTTGGAAAACAGCGTTCCTTCTAGCCATCACTTCAGCAAGAAGAGTGTCTGAATTACAGGCTCTCATGGCAGTGGAGCCCTTCATTATTTTCCATGCAGACAGGGTTTCCCTCAGGACCAATTGTTCCTTTATGCCCAAGGTAGTGTCTAGTGTGGCCTTAAATCAGTCCATTCATTTGCCTACCTTTTTCCCAAATCCACAAAACAAAGGAGAATGACTACTGCACTCTTTGGATGTGCACAGACAACTTAGATTTTATTTGGACAGGACTAATCCTCTCAGAAAATCTGAACAGCTGCTAGTTGGCTTTCCTGCGGGGGCAGAGGGGAAGGCCATTTCAAAGCAAACCATTTCTAAATGGATAGCTCATTGAATTCATTTCTGCTATAAGCACCATGGAAAACCTACCCCACAGGGGATAAGATCACATTCCACCAGGGCTGCATCTATCTCTACAGCCTTTCTCAGTGGAGTCCCTACCAGGGACATCCTAGAAGCTGCTACTTGGAGCTCTGTACATACCTTCACTAAGCATTACCACGTGTATTTTTTTCCAAATCCAGAGCTGGTTTTGCCACTGCAGTCTTGCAAGGCTTAATAGCTGGCCCTAATGCTCTCTAAACATCCTCCTCCCTTCCTTAGCTTTGGGAATCAACCCAAATGTGATGACTGCAACAGTGAAACACGAAGAAGATAGTACAGTTGTGAACACTTACCATAAATGTAGATGTTTGAGTGTATTCAGTGTTGCAGTCCTGGTTACCCTCCCTCCAGCCCCAACTTTTCTTGGCTATACCTTTTCTTCTTCTTTGGTGTATTTAAGCTTTCTGGTGTATTTGCCTTTTGATGCAAGTGTACCATAACATATAATTGCTTCCCATTGTGGGGGCACCTGACATCTGGGGCAAGAAAAACTGATCTAATGGCGTCGGCTGCATGTTTTATACCCCTGACGACCTGACATCATGGAAGAAGAGAGAGCATCCGATGCAGGAATCCAAGACTCTGGTATTCAGGCTGGCTGAAGGCTACCTGCAGACAGATAACCCAAATGTGATGACTGCAGCAGTGAATACACTCGAACATCTACATTTATGGTAAGTGTACACAACTGTACTTTTGGCTCACCTCAGTTTTTATTGTGTTTTGATAAAAAAATGTGCTGGGAGGACAAAGAGTGCATTAGCTTTCATCCACATCTTTTTTTTTTCTTTTTTAGCCTTTTAGACCTCATGACATCTTAATTCCTCAGAGCAAGATAGTGTCAGTTTACATGCAACTTTAAAGTCCATTCCTTCTGAGTGATGCCAGGGAGTCTACGTACATTTTGCACAGCTGAAAGCAAATATTGAGAGAGGAGAGGAAAAGCCCCTGTTCTCTGCTAGTACAATAAGTCTCAGACTGCTTGGTTTCATGCATGCACACTCTGCTTTTAATTGTTTTTGTTGCATACTAACTTGTATATTAGGAGAATAGTGAAGACTTTCCTCAAACTAACTGCTTGGTTTTAAATTTCCCAGTTTTCTTGGTGGTCAGGTATATTTCTTTTCCTCCAAGGGCTGTATAGTTCTTTACTGCATCAAAAAAGTACATTAAGGTAGAATTAATTAATGCAATCAGTACACAGTAACAGTAGCACTATACAAGTAATACACAATAGCATGCACAATAGGTAATCGTAATAAAATAGAACAGATAACTACAACTATCAATACTAGAAATATTGATACATATTTCTTCTAATTCTTTTCTTCAAGATCATGTTAATTTCATAGCACCTTGTAGTTTTAAGTCTTTGGCGTTTGACTGCTAGAACCTCCTGTATGTGTGAAAGCAGGCCATTCATGCTGGGGAATTTTATTTTTTAAACTTGATGTAGCAGGTTTAATGTCTGGTGTTGTGAGAGCCCTGATCAGATTTGTTCTGTATTGGCCTCTTCAGGAAAAGGTGTTAGCCAGTGCTTATCATAATGATCATTGTTGCAGTGGGATTTCTTATACAGAGGAATTAGCTGTAGACAACAACCCTTCCAGTCTTTCAAAGGCTCCTCAGAGTGCAGATTGATTTCTTCCCTATCTCTGGACAAACAGCCTGAAATACATTTAAAAGGGAGAGTAGCTTATGTAATTTTCAGTTCTGTTTTGCCACAGCACTTCCTGTGATGATCACTTCATCAGTCATTAGTCCATCTTCCAGTTGTCTCATTCCAAGCGACTTCCAGAAACAATGAGTACACAGTTTGGGAATGCCTTTGTTTTTTTCACACATCTGATGGACTTGGCTGTATAGGTGTGGCATTGGCTGTAATAAGATGAACTGGTGTTTTTCAGGGTCGAAGACATACAAATAAGCGTGCTCTGGCAAGGCAGATTTTCCCCCAAGATTACAGTTTGCAATGTATTTTGTGTGGGGGGGAAACTGCTAGGTGAGTGACACTTAATTAGAAATATTTCTTTGATGGGCCTGGAATTTATGAGCCTGTTTCAAACAAACTAGTGGCATCAGCACAGGGGGCTTCTATCCCTCCCAGCAAAACTTTCTACACGTGCCCACAAACAAAACTGACATCTTCCAAAAAGAAGTGTAGACACTGAAAATTGGACAAACCAAGGAAACTAGTGAAGAACACTGTGGGTAGAGTGCATTATGCAACAGTGGACCTGCCAGTCTTACTAAGGCCAGACAGTAAGGGTCTAGTGATTTATTGCTTTGCCCTCCCCCTTGGACCCATTGCCTGTTTTAACTTAGACCCCTCCTACTCTGATTCCCTTTGGTGCCAGACAGTGGGATGTCATCTCAAATGACTAGCCAGGGCTCTGGCAGAGGGCAATCTTTTTGCCAGGTATAGTTTTCCAAGCATTGCTGATTGATGCCCATATTTTACAGTTTACCTACTACATCTTCTTAAGGTTTTATTCCAGAATGTCCACTGTGTTTAAAGGTTTTTAGATATAAGGAAGAACTTCTGACTTTTTGCAGACTGTGGTTGCCCTTCCTACTAACATCTGCCCAGACCTGTGCTATCATTGTAGCTTACATGCTCCAGTCCATCCACTGGACCTAAGGATTGGTTATCCACAGGCAGCAGCACTTAACACCTTTAAGGCTCTCTCAGGCTTCAAAACTCCACCCTTAGCTCCCAAAAATGTAGCATGAGTCCCCTTCACTTCACTACAGATCATTGCTATATTTGAGTGACACACTGACAGATGATCCCAGACTGTTCAACAATTATTGAGAGGAATGTTCATCTTAAGAAGCATTTTCTGCTTAGTTCTTTCATTTTTAGGTCAGGTTCTTGCCTTTTGACCATTTTCACTTCATTCTACTTGCTGGGATGTGTTAAATAGTTTATAACTTTCCTCCCTGTCTCTGCCATTTTGTATGTAGCGCCCAGTCAGGTTTTGAGTGTTGTAGTATTTGTTGCTATTGTAGTAGCCTTCTCAATTTCAATTTGATTTCTGATTTGAGTGTGTTTTGGCTGTGGGCATGACAGCTGACTTTCTCAAATGTTTTAAATGTGGGTACAAGATCACTCCTTAGGACTTGCATACACTTTGCATTGTCTACTTGAGGTAGATCACCTTGATGCAGTGTGTGAGATTTCTGGAAAACTTGGATCTCTTAGTCTGCAAGAATGTAAAAATAAGATGATTTTACTGAAAAGGACTATATCCTACTGATCAAACTTAACCCAGTCCCAGAAAATAAAAGGAAATGGAGGAGGTCCCAAACAGTCAAGCAGGTCTTCCCCTTCTTTCTGCCAAGGTTCCCAGGGTGGAAATTTCCCGTCCCCAGGATATTTCTCCTCCAACATCCCAGGAACAGGCATGTGCAGGTGGAGTTTCAGAATTAGAGATGTTCACGGCCCCTAACCCTTCTGTTCTCAAGGAGTCAGTAGGATTTCCTAAGAAAAAAATCATTTTCTTATTTCATTGAATCAAGGCAGTCTTCCTCAATGTCATTGCAGTCATCTACATTTCTTTGCAGTCTTATCTCTGCATGTCATAAAAAAATAAATAGATGAAAATACTCTAGCTCAGACTAAGTTGAAGGTCCTATCCCCCCTTTTGTCTCTTGACAGTAGTTGTTTTGGTGCCAATTGTACAACTGCCATTTCCTTCACTTGGTCTGAGTACATTGATGGGATCAGCATCGCTGACCTTTGCATCAGTAAGTATGGTTCCAAGCTTGTCATTTACTAGAGTCCATGTCATAGACATCAGTGGGGCAATGCTGCTATCACTTGCCTACCTCATAATTTGTCCCTGAGGCACTGAATCCTGTCTGAACAGCAACATTGCCCTTGGTCCTGGAGGTTGGCTTGGCTCTCTGGCACTGTGTACTGATATTAATGCTGCATAGCTTGCCAGTTTCCTCAGCACTGAGTGGATCTGACCCAGAAACAGACCAGAGAGTATTTAGCAAAGTCTTTGCTTCCACTTAAGGATGTCTTGTTGTAAAGCTTCAGCTCTGCCATCTCCACATAGAGGCAGGGGAGTGGAAAACTGCCTCAGGGACCGATCTGAGGTTTCCATTGTGGATTCCTTTTCCCCTTACTTAGACCAGTTCTCCTCTGAAATTCTAAGGAAGAGGTCATACAAGAGGCAGTAAGAAGGACTCTTTTACAGAGTTGCCTATCCTAGATACTGACCTCACAGGGGAGGATTCTCTAGTATCCTCCCAATAGCCCCATGTTCAGAGTGATATTAGAACTAATGAGACAGCAGGGGTCATGGCCACCAGACTCACTCTCCCTAAAAGTGATCTTAAAGGAGGCTTTTCTCCCCAACCTAATAACCTCTTAGATGTTTCCCCCCTACAGACTGGGTATTTTCCTTGGCTGTGCAGAAGGCTCAGCAAGAAACAGATTTGGTCAAACCTATGTCTAGGAGACTGGATAAGATCCTGTTGCCCCCACCCCAAGGATCACGAAAAAATAGAGCAAGGCTTCTTTGGCTGACTCAGTCATTGTGGCTGTTGCCCTTAAAAAGGACCCCTGTGAGATTCTTGTGGTCCATACCTCTGACAAGCTATCTATGGCTTTTGACAAGTTTGAGAAGTATGCATATTCATCAGGCACTTTTTCTATAAGGGCATTAAATTACGTGATGCACATGACAACATTTCCATACAATGTAGATGACACTGAGCAAGTTGCCACATGGGAATTTACAGAGGAAACTTGTCTCCCAGGTGGCTACACTAGTAAGTGTGAGTAAGGTATCCATGAAGCTACTACTGCATACTGTAAATATAGGGTTGCTGAGTATGATGGTATCACATTATGCCATCATGCATTGCTCAGATATACTGTATTCTGCTGTCAATTTTACAGCATCCTTCACCAATACACCTGTTGTGATGGTTCATTATTATTTGGACCTCAGGTAAAAGAGAAACTGAAAGTGCAAGCAGGAGAGCAGAATACTTAGTGCTGTTGGAAGTTCTTCAGTCTTCAAAGGGCCTTTGTAGATAATGGGAGCAGAGGGAGTGAGAGTCACTTTTCGAGCAGCATTCTGATAGGAACTAAAACTGTTGCATCCTTTTTCAGTTCATACACCACTCCTGAAGAAGTGGTTGGCAAAACCAGGGATTCTGCAGCTCTCTCTTGTGGGGCCATCCACAAAATCTTTGAGGACTTATTTAGCTGTTGCAATCTAGAAGCACTCAGCAGTCACTTCTCCCTGCATAGAAGACCCATCCTGCAGGATACATTGGTCATATCACTCAACAGTTCCAGCATTTTTTACACCAGACATCTCCCTCTGTCAGTGACAAGCAGCTGAACTGGTGGTGGTAAACCTTCTCTTAAAAAGGGCAATCCACAAGGGTCTTAACAGAGACAGTTTGTCCAGAGTTTATTCAAAGTTGTTTTTGTGGCCAAAAAGATGAAGTTTCTCAAGCTCATGTTTGAATACGGAATGTAAATAAAGTTCTGAACAGGCATAGTGTAGTCCATTATTCCTTGCCTACAGGAAGGGGAATGGATGTGCTCTCTACATTTGCAGGATACCTGTTTGCACTTCAGGATAGCCAGGAGTCTAGGATATTCCAGTGCTTCAAGGTAGCACCCAGTTACTACCAATTCTGAGCTCTTCCTTTTGATCTCATCACAGTACCAAGAGTGTTCACCAAATGCATAGCAGCAGTAGCAACCTATCACAGGACGAACAGCATTTATGTTTTCCCTTATCTAAATGACTGGCTGCTCCAAAGCAACACAAGGGAATCATTGACCAAAGAGTGGGATTAATTACTCCACCCATTCACATCCTTGGAGATATCATAGTTGAGGATGTCACAAGTGCAAATATTCATTGGTTGCCAAAAGGATTTGAGAACCTGTATGATAAATCCGCCATCTGCAGAATGATCAGTATCCAGACAGCTATCCACAGTCTGTTGACATCCCCCAGTCCAACATTAGCATTCTAAGTGCCTATGGCATAATGGCTGCAATCTTCATAGTTCTCTCTGCAAGGCACACGATGAGAGTAATTCAGCGGGTGCCGAGGGTCCAATGTAAACAGAAATCAGATCCCATTTCCTTTCCTATCTGATTATCAAATATCTATCATCAACATCTCCATTGTTGGCTCCAGCAGACTGAACTTTTCAGGCCATGTCCATTTGTACTTTTCTCCCCTAACATGACTCTCATCACAGATACATGTGTCCTGGGGTGGGGGTGAGGCATTGTCTAAGGCAGGGGTGTCCAACCTTTTCAGTTGCAAGGGCCGCATTGAGTCAACAGAAATGGTCTGGGGGCCACATGTAAAATATATCATGTTGACGGCAAGTGAGGACCAAAAAAAAAAGGTCTATCACGTAAACTGAAGAGCAAAAAAAAAAAACATTGCAGTTACGCATTCAACAGTGGCATACAAGCAATCAAAAAGCGCTAACTAAACACAGAGCTACTTCTGTTTAATGCAGAACACAAGAAGCTCCGTGTTTAGCGATTTTTGATTGGCCCGTATGCCAGGTATATGGGCTAATCAAGAAAAAAAAGCTAAGCGGAGGCTGGCCGGGATTTCAACCGGCAGGGCGGGACTCGGGATCAGGCTGCTGATCTCGGGACAGTCCCGTCCAAATAGGGACGTCTGGCAACCCTGTGGACGAACAAAGTCGACCCCCTGGCTGTATTGTAGGTGAATTTGAACAATGAATAAATTAATAAATGCATAATATTTGCCCTAAAATTCAATATCTCATTCTAATTATTAAAAAAACAGTTCCAGTCCCAAAACACAAGACTTTAATCTTATCACAACATTTTGTATTAATTTTGTTAAAAAAACAGCCTTTAACTACACCACCACTGATTTCCAAATACAAATATTAATTTATAGGCTCAGTCTGATAGTGAAAGCTCAACTACCCACCCTTTCATGCATCTTTTTTCCAAGATGCTGTCAGTGCAGTCAATGACAATGCCAACTTTACACAGCTCCTACCACTAGTACTCAGTTATACTAATATAACATCCCATTTTCAGTTTCCATTTCATTAACTTGTGAAAACCCATTCTATTAACAGCAAAATAGCAATTTCTTAATTCCTCTGTAGACTCTATTGCTCGACATTCATCATGTTAACAAAAGCTAGAGACATCAGCTCTCCAACTTCCTATGTGATGCACACTGTAATTCAAATAGAATCCCCACTGCAAATCAGAAGATGCTCCAATTCTAGCTCATTACTTAATGTGTTCCCTAAACTATCTGGATTAAATCAGGAATGCTCTTCAAACTGTCATTTAATGATTATGAAGTTTAAAAATCCTTTTACAAAAAGCTAGCATGCACAACTTGCAAAAGGTAAAATGACTACTTGCTATCTAGAAACATACATTATCTAGTTATCAGAAATCATGGCAAGCCTGGTACTTACTGGGCAGCATGAGAAAAGCCTAGTCACAGTCACCTTCCACAAATCTGCAGCTTATCGGCAGAAGGTGTATATGCAAACTCCAAGCCACCCCCATGAAGCTCATTATGGTTCAGGACTGTGGTGGATGAAATGGCCAAATATGTGGAGATCGACAGTACAAACCGTCAGATCTGACAGTGTTACAGGATTAATCACATGGTTAGGTTCTAATCTAGAATCATGCAGGCTAGACTTAAACAGCAGCCTCTGTAATGTCTGTAATCAGCTCCTCCTGGAATGACATGCTGTGGCTCTTCTGATGAGCATTCTGTCATTACATCCCCCCAGTTATATTACAACAGTTCGCTTTCCTCAAGTTCTGATTCTAACGACTTACCTGTTACTGCAGGAGATGTGTAGTCAGTGTAATAAATCCCCCTCACTCTCAATTCTTTCTTCGCCGCAATCTCAATCCTCTTCCTTCAGCTGTGTACCGCGAATGAATCTACCGACGCAAAAAAATGAGAGGACGGTGCTTTGGCGCATGCGCACACCAGCTGAAAGACGCTGGCATAAAAAAAAAAAAAAACGGGAAAAAAGTAATGTGGCGCATGCGCACAACAGCTGAAGGATGCGGACGTGAAAACACATGGAAAAAAGTAAAATTTCAACTTAATGGTCGCGGGCCGCATGGAAGAGCCCTGAGGGCCGCATGCGGCCCGCGGGCCGCGGGTTGGACACTCTTGGTCTAAGGCAAAGTGGTTCCTTGAAGATGGACCTAACAAGAATCCACCTTGATCACCAGTGTCTTAGAGATGAAGATGTTCCTAATGTTGCAGGGACTGCAGAACTCCTTCCCTCAGGGTACAAATGGCATCAACTCCAACAACTTGGCAGTAGTTTGGTACAGCAGAACCCACTTCTACCCCACCTCTGTTGGAAGGTAATGAGGGTATGGGAATGGGTCACATGAACACATTGCTTTTTCATTGCAGTCTGTCTCCTCAAAACAAGCCAGTTCACTAGTAATTAAGCTCAGACAATGACTGATGATGCATCATGAGTAGTGTTCCAGTCAGTGGTGAATAGAGTCATCCCATTCCAGAGAAGGCCTTGCTACAACTTCCCTCCACAACAGCAGACACCCTGAGACACTCTAGTCCAGTACTGACTTCAGAGGCTTCTGTACACATTTCTTCTGTTCCCACTAATGAAAATGAAATGTGCATAGAAAGCAAAGCTGCACAAGACTTAGGTTATCCTCACAGACCTACTTTGATCCAAGCAAGATTGATTTCTTCAATTATGGCCTCACATGTTACAGAAGACTGTGCTACACAGAAC
Organism: Protopterus annectens; assembly: GCF_019279795.1. Lineage (NCBI taxonomy): Eukaryota > Metazoa > Chordata > Ceratodontiformes > Protopteridae > Protopterus > Protopterus annectens. The sequence goes on along the minus strand of NC_056725.1, from coordinate 935,036,659 downwards.
TCAGAAAGGTCTGCAATCCCATCTTTCTGGCAGATTTCCCTCAAACTAACTGCTTGGGTTTTTTCAGTTCTCTTGGTGACCAGGGATATTTCTTTCCCTCCATGGGTCATATAGTTCTTTCCTGCATCCCAAAAAACTACTAGAACGATATAAAAGACTAAGTTGATTGAGTTCTGTTTGTGGATAGCAAGGTAAGGACTTAGACCATTATTCAGTCCAAACTTCTGAAGTATTGCAGTTTTCAGCTGATCTTTTTGATGAAGCCATTTCTAGCTTCCACCAGGGTAGAAGTTCTATTTCCATAGCTTCCCTAAAAGTATGGAAGGCTTCCTTGAAGGGTTCATTCTCCTCAGACTTTCCCATAGGGAACCTACCTCCTCCATAGGACTTGAGCTACTGTGATAAACTGATGGTACCCCTTTTAAATTAGTAGCTGCAGTGTACGTTAAGTTTTTGTCATGGAAATCTCTGTTACAGATAACCCTGAGCTCCACTAGAGGGATCTCCAAGGTAGAAGTTGCCTTTTCTAAAAATGTGTATTTTACCAGGATGGGGTTTCTTTGCATGCTAACTTAGCTTTAATGCTTAAGTTAGCAACTAAGACTAACCTCATTCAAATGGTCATCCTTCCTACTACTTTCTAACTGGGGACAGTATTTACTTGTATAGTATAGTTACTCAGCATCAGTTACACACCCAGTTTGACAATAAAACGATTTAAGAAAAGATGGGCAGTTATTTGTTTCTTACCCTCTAAAAATTGGGAGGGAAGGTGCTGAAAGTCATTATGTCCAGCTAGTTATCTGATTGTATTTTTTTCACTATGCAAAATTCAGGAAGAACTAAAATTCAGGAAGAACTTTCTAAATAAACCCAAAGCACATTCTACAAGAATGATGTCCACTTCCTAGATTTTTCTCAAGAATTCTTTAGTTAATGATATGTTTCTACAGCATGGGATTTGTGCCATACTTTCATAAAATGCTGTAAACTAGATTTGATGTCAACATTTGGGTCTAGCTTTGAGTTTGCAATCTGTGGCATTCTATTTTCATACATTCCAGTAACCCCTAGATGGAGACCCTGTCCTGCAGTTGAAGTGGACACACGAGCATGCAAGATACAAAAGGTGTATATTTATCATAATGTTAGAGCTTCATAATGCATATCTGTCCACTTCAGCAGTCCAGCCCACCTTCCTCCTTTCATTTACGGTACCCGCTTGTAAAAAGAAGAGGAGGAATTGATCCCAATTTCATGATGAGATTGACAGTCCAATATTTCAGGAGGGGCATATCTCATCTGCGGTAAAGGAGAAGAGTGGTGTATTGGGGGAGCTAAGAGAAGAGTTTTGAAGCTTGAGAGAGTCTTAAAGGTGTCAGATGACTGCTGCCTGCAGTTAACTAGTCCTGGGGTTGAAGTGGATGGACATGGATCATGAAAATCTAATGTTATGGTAAAAATATGCATTTTATTTATATAAAATTTGCAAACAAATGTGTGTTGTACAGAGTTAACTCAGACTCTACTGGTGGATTCAACAGATCTCCCTAAATCCAGGTTTACCTTTCCAGCTCCTTTTCCTACTTAAGAGCTGTACATAGATGCTTCTGATCGAGTTAAGGGAGCTTCCTCCAACAATCTGAAAGATCAGGGCCCCTGGTCTCATCAACATGTCAGACTACATCAATTTCAAAGAAATGGGGGCTCTAATCCTAGCTGTTCAATACTTTCACTGCCTTTGGGTTCTAGCTCATCTAAAGGTTGTCACAGGCAATACCATAGTCATATGGTACATCAACAAACAGGGGCACAAGGTATTCTTTTCAGGCTGGCTCTTAAGGCTTAGAGTTTTGCAATCTGCCATCACTTTGTTCTTCAGGCTGTTTACATCCCTTCAAAGCACAATCTAGTGGCAGGTCCAGGACACATCCTTGTGAATGGATGCCTCACAGAGAGATGTTTCTGGACATTGTCCAATGGTGGAGTACTCCTCGAATAGATGTTTTTGCCTCCCCTCTGAACAGACAACTTCCCCAATTCTGTTCCAGAGCTCCAGGTTCACTGGATTGAAAAGTGGATGCTATGTCATTTTCTTGGAGGGGAATGTTCCTGTATGCCTATCCTCTGCTTCCTCTACTCACCAGGGTTTTATTCAAGATCATGTTGGACACACCCAAAATCTTTCCGGTGACTCCTTTTTGGGCCAGACAACACTGGGTTCACCTTCTGTCTCACCTGGCCATCACAAGCTACCTTACAGGATGGATCTCACAGAAGACAAGAGGTCTCTCATTCACCTTCATCTGACACTTTGAGTGCCAGATGAAGTTGAATAAGGAGAAGGTAACACTCAGCTGTCTATTAGGTGCCAGAATCTGACACACACACAGGTCCTTCCACAACAAGTACAAGTATGATCTGTCACTGTCCATGTGGGTGTGCATGACCTGAGATGCACCTCCGTAGACTACATGAAAAGAGACATGGAGGAGCTCTCGGATTATGTGTCCCAGGCAGGTATGACCTTAACCCTGAGCAGCATCCTACCATCACCCAGAATGATACTGCAGTACAAGAAGAAAATGATTGCTTCAACAATTGGCTAAGTTTTTGGTGTCATTCTAAGGGGATCCAGTATCTGTCTGCTTGGGATGACATGACTGACAGACCTCGATGCTTTACCAGAGATGGCCTGCATCTGTCACCTCTGGGTTTTCGGATACTGGCTAAGGCTCTTGCCACCCCTATAGTGCCTTTTTAGATGATGTTCCAAAGACTAAATTACCACTGCAACAGCTATAAATGCAGTCTGAGGGTCATGCTGCTCAAAGCTAGAAGTCTAAATCTCAAGATGCAATTGCTTGAAGCACTCCTCAAAATGGAGAACATTGATATTTGTACTGTAATGGAGACCTGGTTTAAAGCAGCAGAAAGCACCCCTGCACTACCAGGCTGTAATGCATTCCACAGCTTTCGACCCCAGAACAGGGACCTAAGCTCCAAAGACAGTGGTGTCTCCATATTCATAAAGGATATGCACACCTCCAGACAAGTAGCCTAGCATAACGCATCTGAGATACTTCAGGTACAACTAACATTGGATAAGATGGTGATTCAGGTTGTAGCCTGCTACAGGTCCCCAACCATGTCCTAAGACTCTCACTCCATATTCCTAAGCACCCTGGAAACTATTAGGGTCTAATCCAACACTCATACTAGGTGACTTCAACTACCCCTCCATCAACAGGGAAAACTACTCATGCACCAATACACTGGCCCAATGCTTCCTGGAATTCATCAATTCCAATGCCCTGGACCAGCTCATTCTTACCCCCACTAGAGGAAGCAACATCCTTGACCTGGTTATTACTAACATGGGCGACCGTTGCTCTACACCAATAGTCAATTCCTCCCTGGTTAAATCTGACCACAAATTAATCACCATGGAAATTTAAATCTCACTCACACCCCCAACAAAGGTAACCACCATGAAAAACTTCTCCAAAGCTGACTTTGAGCTCCTAAAAACAGAGGTGGCTCCAAAGCTGACTTTGAGCTCCTAAAAACAGAGGTGGCTAACTTCATGGCACCCATTTCAATGGAAAATAGATGCTTGACTCCTGAATCATACAACAATGCACTGTATGAACATGTACATAAATGCATGGAACTAGCCATACCCAACAGAACCAAGACGCTCGCCTCCAAAAAAAGGAAGCCAATGTAGTGGTCCCCTGCCATTAGTAAACTCTACAACAAAAGAAAGAAACTGTTGCAGAAAAAGGTGAAGTCTCAATACTGGAAAAACTTAGCCTCAACAAAAAGTTGAGATCCCTCATCAAAACCTCTAAAGCCAGCTATGAAGGTAGAATTGCGGAAGACACTAAAAACAACCACAAAGCCTTCTATAGTAATATCAAGAATCTCCACGGCAATACCCAGGTTTGCTCTGAGTTACTGCACCATGGTACCTCCTATACTGACAACAGATATTGCCAACATACTGGCTGACAGATTCAGTGCCAACTTTACCCCTCTCCCCCTACCAAAGGACCAATCACAATACCAGAAGAATTTCAGGCACCCATGATTACTGCAGCACAGGTTAAAGCTGCATTGTCCAAGGCCAAGAATACAGCTTCCATGGGACCCGACAATATCCCTGGATGTGTTCTGCATGAAATACAAAGTGAACTGGCACCACATCTGTGTGCACTGTTCAATCACCACCTCACCTCAGGCTTTGTCCCTACTGAATGGCACACTGCTACAGTCATCCCTCTCCATAAAGGGGGAGTGACTACAGACCCTGGGAATTATCACCCCATTAGCCTGACGAGTCTGATATGTAAGGCTATGGAGTGCACCATCATGGACCTAATTAACAAGGATATAGGGAATCTCCAAACTCTAGATCCCACACAATTTGGTTTTGTGAAAGGTAGATCATGCCTGCTCAACCTGGTTGACTTCTTTGAGTCAGTCACCAGAGCTGTGGATGAGGGCAAGGCAGTTCATACAGCCTACCTCGATCTGGCCAAGGCCTTTGATACCATTCCCCACTCAAGAATTACTGATAAACTCACCAAACTAGGCATCAACCCCTATATCAGTACGTGGGTTGCAAATTGGCTCATAGATAGAACCCACAGTGTGAAAGTAGCGGACTCCAAGTCAGACTGCTGACCAGTCATGAGTGGAGTCCCACAGGGACCAGTCCTGAGTCCTCTCGTATTTGGCATCTACTTCTCAGCAGTCCAGGCCAAGAGGAGTTGCTCTGGCTGACCATGTTCACAGACTATTGCAAGCTGGGAGCCATTATTAACTCCCCATGTGGTGTAGACATCCTACAGAAAGGCCTAACTGAGACCAATGACTGGTGTCGAAACAATGGCCTTAAGCTTAATGACAAAAAATGCATCATCATCCCCTTTGGGAAAAACTCAATTCCCACTAATTACCACATCAATGGGACCCCACTGAACACTGAAGACATTTTGAGAGATCTGGGGACACAGGTTGACAGCAACCTCTCCTTTGATCACCACATTGCCACTGTGGTCAGAAAGTCCTTCTATGTGATACATCTCATTACCAAGGGTTTTGCATCCAGGAAGAAAGAGTTCATCATCTCTCTACTCTTCCTTCATTAGGCCAGTCATTGAATACAATGCCCTATTTGGCATATACCTCACTAGACACATGCAACAGCTGGAAAGGTCACAAAAGTACCTCACGAAGAGGATCCTAGATCATAAACACATGTCCAACATGGACAGACTCAAAACACTCCAGCTATTCTCTGTCTAATATCGTCTACTAAGAGGCAATCTTTGCTTGACTTACAAAGCCCTTTCTGACCCAGCTCTGTTAGAAATGCTACATCTAAATACATCCCAATCCCTCCGCACCACATGCTCCAGAGACCACAACATCATCACCACAATCAACAAAATATGCACGAGGGACAGGTTCATAATCCAGAGAGTGCCCATGCTCTGGAATAGACTTCCCATACATATCAAGCAGAGCACCTCACTAGGCCTCTTCAAGAGAAATCTTGATGAGTGGATGGAAAGTAGAAAGTTCACCACGGGGATAACTCCATTGGGTGTAGTTGATAGAGGCACTGCAAACTAATGTCAGGCAGCCTGATGCCAGGGCACTTCTATGGGCTAGGCTTGTAAAGGCTCCAGAGCCATTAGCCTAGTACACACCTATGAACCTACGATAGGGTTTTGATTCCTTTTAGGCACTGGTTTTCTGAGGATCTGCTTTAGGTTTTGCACAAGGCCATAAAAAATGTTATGTGGCTAAATGGAAGAGATTTTCTATTTAGTATCTCAAGCATGACCAGGACCCCTTTTCTGTTGGGGTCCATATGGTCCTTTCTTATTTGTGTTAGTTGCTCAATACTGATTTGGCATATTCCTTTGTTAAAGCTCATTTGTCAGACATTTCTAACTGACTGCCCTTCAGTCCACCCTTGACTTCTAGCTTTGAAGTCAAAGAATTCCTAAAAGGTGTCCTCCTTATCCGGCTTGCAAGGTAGCCTATTCCTCCTTCTTGGGACATTAATTTTGGTGTTGAAAAATTGTCTTGGTCCTCTTTTCTTTTTCCCTGCAGTATTGTACTTGGAGGACTGTATTGGTGGCTCTTAATTCTGCCAACACAGTTTCTGAAATCCAAGCATCCATGGTGGTTCCTCCTTTTTTGTTTTTTTCACAAGGACTGGGTGTCTGTTCTATTCTGAATTTTATGCCAAGGTGGGTAATGGTTTGCCCTTACCCTTGAATCAGTATATTTATCTTCCCTTCTTTTTTCCTTCTCCACAGTCTGCTAGTGAGCAGGTACTACACATCTTGGATTTAGAAAGACAGCTCAGATGAAAAAATGCATCAGAAAATGTGAGCAACTTTTTGTTTCCTTTTATGCCAGGAAATTGAGTTTGGCAGTGTATAAGCAAATCGTCTCCTGCTGGCTCTCTAAGGCCATTTCCTTTTGTTATTTTCATGGCAAGCAGCTTTCCTGTTCAGTTTGTCCTGACTCCACTAGGGAGTAGCCTTTTCTGTTGCATTTTTCAATGGTCTGGATTCTAGGTCTCTCCTGGAAGCTGTAAACTGGGCTTCTGTTCACATTTTTACCAAGCATTATAAGTTGAATGTCATTTCCAGGGGCAGGGTAGGACTTGCCAGGGCTATCCTTCATGGGTTTGTGGAGAGCTCCTTGACTTTTACCTCTCATACTTTACCATAACTGTTCCACTTTCCCAAGTCAACAAATACTGCAGTAGTGATAAGGAAAGACATAGTATAGTTGTGTAAGACCTTATCATAGCTGTAGATGTCCTACTTCTCACTGTTGTAGTATTCAGTCCCTCCCTCCGCCCCCACCTCCTTTTATTTATTTTTTGTTGCCTGGGGGTTTCTCTTGCATCCTTATCTCCTTCTGTTTCCCTTCCTGGATGGTAATGTTATTGTTTCTCTGGGGTTGCTCTAGTTCTCTTGGGGACACTTCACTTCTGAGGATTCGGTGTCCATACATCACATATGGACCGTAGGCATTGCATATAAGATATACATCTAGCATACAATACCTAGAAGGTTTAAAAGCTTTGGTATGCTGGCTGGACGTTAGGGGATCCTTGGCAAGATATCCCAAGTTAAAGAATACTGCAACAGTGAGAAGCAGGACATCCTGTTGTTAAGGTAAGAGCTTGCACAACTGTACTATTTCTCCCATCTTTCCTGTGGTTTAATAGGAGCTGCCATAAAAACAATGGCCCTTTTGTAAAAAGCAGTCAAATGCTGACAAGTTCAAATGAAGGTGTTTGAGAAGTAAAGTACAGAGAGATGGCAGTGGCAGGGGAAAACTACAAGCTGTTGGAGAGGATACAAGTCTCTTCCTTCTCAAGATGGAACCAGCCATCCAGCACTTGACTGTATTTCTAGAAGTCTTCTCTCCTATCCTTCCCTTCTGTATCTTCCCTAGTGCTTATTGTGTGAGAGAGAGGCCTTCCAGTTTCTAAGCAAATTGGTTCAGCCTAATTTGAAACACATTGCTAAGGGAAAATTGTTTCCTCAGGCTAAAAATTAGAGTTCAAAGCTATTCTTCACTTCCTTTCCTGGGAATGTGTTCCACTCCCATTGAGGTAGAGCTTGTGCAACCGGTTTTCCCTCAACTCCAGAATGTCTTCCTGGATAATCAGTGGAAACATTTTTCATTCCATGATTTCACTCCTAGTCTTAAAAATGAATGACTCTTGGAGAGTAATCCTAGATTTTTCCAGGTTAAACAAGTTTCTGTGGATTAACAAATTCAGTATGCTGACTATGCAAGCATTGTTCACACTTTGGTGACCCTGCCTATCTGCACATCATTATCGAAAGTGGCCACAGGTAGTAACCTGGATCTGAAAACTGTATATCTGCATGCTGTTATCCACAGTGGCCACAGGTTGTACATGAAGTTCAGAGCAGGGCACAAAAGTTTCATTTAATTTCCTTGCCATTTGGGGTGTATACTGCCTTTAGCCTGTTGCCAAATGTTTAACACCACTATTAACTCATCTTAAGCCCTATGGGATATGTATTTTTTTCATATCTAGATGAGTATTTGATCCACGATACCTCAGTGAGAGAAACAGAAGATGTTATGTAGTCCCATCTCGCCATAATTCTTGTTGGATGGGTTCAGAGCTGATCCTTGGCTCTGACTCAACCAATACTAAAGCTCGAGAGCTTTTACTGGCTCGAGACTATCCCCTATCCCATGATGCACCACGACAATTCTCCAGATCTCGTTTGCTTCAAAAGCTTTGAGGTTGTTTTCTTACTGGCTCTTTGGTTAAGTAAAATATTTTGATATTTTTTAATATATCTCTTCACTTTTCTCATTAATAGTTTTCTCCTTTATTATCTGAGTGATTGCCATGAGTGTTTGCTACCCCTGTCCCCGTTCCTTAAGGATTGTATGGCCCATTTTAGTTAGAGGGCCTTTCCTCTCTGTGTGCTAGTTTTTTCTCCTCCTATAAAAAAAAAAAACAAAACAAACAAAAAAAAAATATATGTATACTTCTTCTAGTTGTACTATTGGTTTTTATTATTGTATTTGTTCTTTCTTCTCAAAATAAATATGTCAAAGGATAAAGACAGAGAACACAAAGAACACCGCCCTTCTGGCTTTAAAAAATGTGATAAATGTTCTCAAAAAATGTCATTGACTGACAGTCACACCAGTTGTGTGTACTGTCTTGGAGATGCTCATTTGTAAGAACCCTATCCCTTCTGTCACTTTCAGCACCAGGATTCTTAATGAAAGGAAAAGAAAACTTATCAATAGGGGCCTTATGACTAGTTCCTTCCAAGAACAGCTGGAACAATGTCAGACAGCTCCTAAAAGTCATAAAAGGAAATCTCCATCGGTTCCTGCTTCGGAACCAACAAAGAAATCAAAAGTGATGGAGCCAAAGACTTCTGACTCTGATTCTGCATCTTCAGTCTCGGTACCATCTTTTTCATCAGTCCGAGACAATCTTCTCCATTGAGACACTCACCAATCTTGGAACAGGTTTCACCAACCTTAAGATCTCTGATTTTGGAAAGGAGGAGATCTCCATCTATCTCCACCCATTCCTCCAGGGCACTATCTGATGAGAATGTAGAGCGAGTAGTGAAGAGGTTGCTCTGTGACCCAGCGCTGGCAAAAATTTTAGCTGCTTCAGAGCCATCCCATCTTCAGTCCATTGTTCCTCCTCCGACTGCTTCACTCTCGGTGCCTAATGTTTCGGGTCCTTTAGTGCTAGAACCTTCAGTTCCAAGAATTCTTCCTGCTTCCTTGGAACCAATAACCCTAACCTCATCGGCTCAGTCTGGAGCCAAGGGGGTCTGGGAGCCAACTCTCTCTGGTCGACTCCGAGAGGGATAGTCACCCCAGTTTTTCTTCAGAACTGACCCTCCCTCTCGGTGCTTCAGCTCGTGTGAGCTTGGCTCCCACATCCGATTCGGAGTCTGCCCCTCCTGCTTAGAGTCAACCTTCCATTTCCTCAGAGTGGAGGTCTTCTTCAGAGTGGGGTGGTAAGGCTTTTGAGGTAATAGAGAAAGCTTTGTCTAGTGTTAAAGCCCTGCCATTAGACCCAATGTCCCTCCAGCAGCCACAGCAGCCTCTTCTCCCCACCTGCCCCTAAGCATAGGGAACCACAGCCCCAAAGAGCCCCCATTGGAATTGTCCCCTCTTCCAAGACCTCCCCAGATTACCCCACTGGAGAGGTCCCTCGGAAGAGAGTTTGTAAGAGGAAGCACATTGACATACCTGAGTCTGTCACTTCTGACACTGATTTGGATGAGTCAGAAGGGTCCCCAAGATCCCCCTCTGAGGATGTCTCTTTTGCGGACATCGTTGAAATCCTTAGACAGAGGAGTGATTGGAAGACCTCTAACCCTACTGAGGATGAATCAGTGTACCTTGAGGCTTTTGGTTCCTGACCTTCCATCTTCTGGGTGACACCACCATATGACCCACTGTTAGGGGTCATATCTTGGAAAGCTTGGACCTCTCTGGACACAGTGGAGCCTGTCCCAAGGAGGCCAAACAAATTTATCACTGCTCCAGAAGACAAATAATTTCTAATGAAGGGAATACCTGTGGATGCTATGGTGGTAGCTGCAGCCACAAAGAAGGCATTTTCAGAGACATCCTCAAACATCCATCCTCCTAATAAAGATTCTAGGATGATGGATAGGTTTGGAAAGTGTATCTTTTCTTCAGCCACCTTTACCTTATGACCACTGAATTACCTGTCCCGTTTTACTAGGCTTCAAAGGGATCTCCTAAAGAAGTTGGGAGATACCCTTCAGGGTTCAGTAGCTTTGGGATCCGCTGGCAAGGTATCTGCGCAGCTCTCCACCCTTACCTCTATTGCTAACTCCTCCATGAGACTGATTTCCTATACAGCTAATGGAGTGAGCAGGGAGGCCGCAGCAGGGATCTTTCTTAGGAGACATTCCTGGATGCATCTATGCAATTTTACGGAATCCTTCAAGTCTTCCTTTACCAACGTCCCCTTTGGTGGTTCAACTCTTTTTGGACCTCATATAAAAGAGACACTGACCAGGTGCGAGCAGGAAGGGAAAATCTTATCTGCTGTCGGAGTCCATTTCTCCCTTCCTTCCAGACCCTATCCCAAGGGTCAAACAGGAGGGAAAATGTTCCATAAATCCCAAAAAGGTTTCCCTCAAGCACAAGGTCAGCCCTCCCCTAGAGGCAGAGGGGGAGGTTACAATGGAAGGCGCCACAACACCAGGGTGATAGAGATGCTTTCTCTGATAGTCTCATTCATCGCCCCTGAGGGGTTGCCTGACTGACCGTCTCTGGAGGCAGTCGGGGGTCGTCTCTCACTGTACCCAAGTGTCTGGCTACAAATTTCCCAAGATTGATCAGTACAAAATATAATTTCCAGAGTTTACCTGATTCCTTTTGTTTCCGATCCCCCTACAAATCGGTCTTTACCAGATGTACCACCCAATCAAATAGACTGTGCAACATCAGAGGTCATCTCGTTGCTTCAAAAAAGAGGCATCCAAGAAGTCCCCACTGAGCAAATAGGATCTGGAATGTACTCACAATTCTTTTTAGTTCCAAAAAAGGCCGGGGACTGGAGATCAATTCTAGATCTCAGCAAGTTAAACAAGTCTGTAAAAAAATCAAAGTTCCGTATGATCACTCTGCAGTCAATTTTCCCATTTATTTTAATTATCCAATTATCTGCAATTAGATGTGCTCCGTAGATATTCAGGATGCGTACTACCATATCAAAATGGACAGGCGCTCCAGAAGACATCTACTATTTTGGCTGGGAGTCAGTCATTTTCAATTTTGAACACTGCCCTTTGGCCTCACTACAGCCTCCAGAGTATTCACCAAATGCATGGTGGTGGTCACAGCTCACCTGAGACATCAGGGATTCCAGGTGTTTCCATACTTATACAACTGGCTCCACACTGCTACCACTAAGCACCAACTAATCCGAGCCAGAGAAGAGACTCTATCCTTGTACGCCAGATTAGGAATTACAGTAAATCTAAAAAAATCCATCTTATCTTCATCGCAGCACATTATCTTCTTAGGCTCAGACATAGACTCAACCACCATGACAGCAAAACTAACACCAGAAAGGATAGAATTGTTGTACAACCAAGTCGGATTCTTGCTGACCAAATACAAAGTACAGGCCAGGATAGTTCTTCTAGTTCTAGGGACTATAGCATCCACCATTCTTTTAGTTCCCCTAGCCCATCTACACATGAGAGTACTTCAGTGGCTACTATTTGCCCAGTGGTCAATGCAGGATCTACCCTTGTCCCACCAAATACTCATTACAAACTCCTGCAAGAAGGATCTAACATGGTGGTTACATACAAATCAGCTTTATCTAGGTCATCCCCTTGTTCTCCCTCAACAAAATGCAGTCTTGACCACGGACACTTCCCAGATAGGGTGGGGGGCATTATCTGGGAATGACAGTCCAAGGTATCTGGCAGGATAATGAGTACTACTTGCACATAAATGATCTGGAGATGAGAGCAGTGCTATATGCGTTGCAAGCACTTCACAGTTCTCTTCCCACCGGGACAATTGCGATTCAAGTCAGACAACATGTCTGTAGTGTGTTACATAAACAAGCAAGGGGGAACCAAGTCTTGCCCACTTTGTCGAGAGATACAAAGAGTATGGAAATGGGTGATGGACTCTTAATGTTTTCTGGTAGTAACGCACATTCCGGGGAAGTCCAATGTGATAGCAAACAAACTGAGTCGAGCAATTTTGATGCCTCATGAGTGATTCCTGAAAGCAGAAGTTGCCAAAGAGATTTTCCGCAAATGGGGCCACCCTTGCTGTGACCTATTTGCCACGTACATGAACACCAAATGCAGCAACTACTTTGCCCTCATTCCCCATCTGGGGATGTCACCCAGGGATGCCCTGGTCCACAATTGGCCTCCAGGACTTCTTTATGCTTTTCCACGCTTTCCTCTCATACCCAAAGTGATTCAGAAAGCAAAACTGTTGGAGTACCATGATCCTCATTGCTCCTTACTGGCCTTGCCAAGTCTGGTTCCCCTTCCTGTGGCCCTATCTCTTGGAGGAACCATGGATTCTGAAACCATCTCCAGACCTTCTGATTCAACAATCAGGACAGTTCCATCCTACCATCCAAACCCTGAAATTGACAGCATGGCTGCTCCAATTCCAAGAATAGCCAGGTGTATATCCCTTTCTCCTACCATTAAACACATCCTCATTTCTTCCCTTAAACCTTCCACCAGGAAATTATATTCCAGAAAATGGAAAATGTTTTCCATTTGGGTGGCTAAACAAGGCATAGATCCCTACTCATTCCCCAAAGAGTCTATCCTGTCCTTCCTTGCATCTATTTTTCAAGAAGAAGCTGCAGCTGCTACCATTAGAGTTCAGTTGGCTGCCATCTCAAATTATCATTTTGGGAACATGGGAAATCCTATTATGTCCCACTCTTTATGTAAAACCTTTTTGAAAGGAGGAGTCCTTCTCCAACCTCCAATCAGGCAACCTCTGGAGCCCTGGGACTTAAACTTAGTTCTGACCTCACTGATTTCTCCACCATTTAAACTGTCCTCTTCATCTGATTGAAATTGTTGTTTTGGAAGACATTGTTCTTAGTAGCTATAACATCTGCTAGGAGGGTTTCAGAATTGCAAGCTCTGACCATTCAACCTCCATATATTATATTCCATAAGGATAGAGTCTCCCTAAGACCTAATCCTTCTTTCCTCCTTAAGGTATTCTCAGAACATAATCTAAACTCAACTATTGAATTACCAGTATTCTTCCCCAATTACAGTAATCAGTCAGAATACATCAATTAGATGTCCATAGAATTCTCCGATTTTACCTGCACAGGACTAAAGAATTTAGGAAATTGGACCAATTGTTTCCTTCTCAGAGAAAAACAAAGGCTTGCCCATTTCCAAGGTGAGTCTGTCAAAATGGCTTTCAGACTGCATCTCTTTTGCTTACAAAAATGTTGGGCAACAACTACCTGCTAAAGTAAAAGGCCATTCAACTAGAGCAGTATCAGCTTCATATGCCTTCAAATCAAAACTCCCAATTGATACCATTTGTGCAGCAGCTACTTGGGCAAGACCTCATACCTTTGTCACTCATTACAAATTGGATTTAGCCTCCTGGGACAGGTCATCCTTTGGGTCCACTGTGCTGAAGAGTCTCTTTACTTGAGCCACTCGAGATAAAGGTGCTGGGGACACTGTCCCATCCAGCAAGAATTATGGTGAGATAGGACTACATAACATTAAGACGTTATGTACTTACCATAACGTTCCATGTTTGTAGTCCATCTCGCCTACATTCTTGCGTCCCACCCTCCTTTCCCCTTCCTGTATCCTGAAGGAACTGGTGGACTATCCATTATGCTGTCTGACCTTGTTATAGTTGTCTGTCCACATGACATGGATAATAAAACAAAGTCCTTTTGTTTGTATGTACATAGTTATTGATAGTATAATTACTATTATGTATTTAGTTACTTTCTTGCAAACAAGATCTGGGGAATTGCCATGTTGCATCATGGGATAGGGGAATAGCCTCGAGCCAGTAAAAGCTCTCAAGCTTTAGTATCATCCAAGTCCGAACCCATCCAGCAAGAATGTAGGCGAGATGGACAACAAACATGGAACATTATGGTAAGTACATAACTTCTTAATTCTTATGTACTCTATGCATTGCCTTACCACCTGGGGGGGGGGGGGGTCTTGAACTTGTCCAAGCCATGTGTGTGTCTAAGAAAATTAAATGTTTTCTTGTGGACTTTACTAGACAGACAGCAAGCCAAAGTGAGTCTATATCAGAAGCTCGAATGGTTAAAAGAGCGACCGTGCTTTGATCGAGCTATAAATATCGAAGGCATTAAATAGCGAAGACACAGAACAGTGATTTTTTTTTTCCCCAGGGAAAAAAATCACTGCACTGTTTTGAGAGTTTGCCATTTCTTCCACTGTGGTGCAATCTTGGAGTTGATATATTTAAGTGGGGGGGGGGGGCGTGGTGGGCACAGCCCCCCCACATCGGGGGTTGTGGGGACAAAGCCCCCTACTTTATGTTGTGTTTGCATTTTTTTTTTTTTGAGGAGCAGCAATTTTTTTCCCTGGGGAAAAAAAATCACTGCTCCGTGTCTTTGCTATTTAGTATGTTCGATATTTACAGCTCGATCAGAGCGTTCGCTCTTTTCAGCTTTTGAGCTTCTAATATAGACCCAGCCAAAGCAGCTCTTTTTGGAGAATAAAGCCATTCAACTGGGATAGATGTCTTTCTTTTCTACTGTTGCAGTATCCCTAACATGATGGAATTCCCAGCCAAGGGCAGCCCAATGTCTGGCCAGTATACCAAAGCATTTTACTATCTAAGGTACACAGTACGTTGCAGGTATGCTCCTCGTGCATGTAGGGCATAAAAGTGATGTCCGGACATACCATCCTCAGAACTTCTCTGCCACCAGTCCTAATGCCATCTTTGATTGTTGGTCTGTTTGCCTGAGTTGTTTGCTGGTATAACAGGCTGTTCAGATAAGTGCCCCATTGGAGTTTTCTTTTCTTATTTACTGCTGCTTTTTCTGTGGGGTTTTTACATGTCATCCAGAAAAGGCAAATGCCAATGTGGAAGATAAATTCCACATAAAGATAGTCAAGAGCAGTGCTTGTTTTGCTTAGGGCCTACTCACAGTCATAAAACTTGTAGTATTTGTCAGGTTTTTGTGCCTAAGACTTTACAAAGTAATCTTTCCTCTCACTATTTACTTGAAAAATCAACGTCTCAAACTTTTAGTGAAAGACGCTATGGAGGGAACTTCTAGGTCTGATGTTGAGTCTTCACTAAAGGGAAGGCCAAAAAAACAAGCTAGGACTCTTCTGCTGTACCTCCTATATCAGACATTTTTCTCAAGGCTGATGATAGCCCAGAGGTGTGGACAGTCCTGGGGTCAGATTCCTCGGCTGGAGCCATTTCAGAGGCTGCCATGGATCTGACAGCCACGTCCTTGGAGGCATTCCAAACATCCATTTTAGATGGTCATGGGGAACCAAGATTTATTATTACAGAAGGGCCTAGGGGGTTTCACAAATTCTGGTGAGGGAGGAGATTCTGCTGACTATTATTGCATGTAGGCCATCAGATCCTTCCAGATTTCATAAGGTGGACTTCCATGTAAAAAAGAAGCAAAAAACAAAGCATGTTTCTTCACCCAGGGACCCTCAAAATGAGTGGCAGAATTTTACCTAGGGCTTATTTAATGCCATTATGGCTTTGAAGCCAGCTTCAGGTATCTCTGTCACTGCCCCCTTCTTGGACTTCTTCCCTTCAAAAGAGAGTTAGGGACCAGGAGTCATCTGATGAGGAGGCTTCTTCTCATGAGGAATCCTTGGCCTGTTTCACTCAGATTCCTTCCCCTCTAGCATATGCATCTCCTAAAGAGGAATCTACTAGTCCAGAATCTCCTATTGAGGAGATTACTTTTGGAGATACAATTTCTAAGATGAGGAAGTATTTCAAGTGGGATTGCTCCCAAGTTTCTGATATGCAAGAGCGATATTATGAGCTCCTACAAATGGAGTCTCCTTCACCATCTGCAGTTCCTCCAGTTTTGCCTGCTTTACTGGATGCTTTCTCTTCAGCATCTCAGGTTCCAGATTCTCAGCCTCCTGCTCGTAAGAAGCCTGACCATTTTTATGATGTCCCTGAAGATTGCAAATTTCTTTACAAGTGTCCATCTGCTGACCCTTTGTTGGTTTCTGTGGCCTCATATAAGCCTTCTAAATTACTGCCCACCACTCAACGTCTTCCCTCAGACAAGGAAAGCAGGACTATGGAAAGACTGGGAAAGAAGTGCTGTACTTCTGCCACCCTTGCCTTTTGTGCTATTAATTACCAAACTCATATGGCTAGGTATGTTTTGGCTGTCCTTTCCCAGGCTACTCATGCTATTTCTGACCTTCCACATTCTCAGGGGAAAACTTCAGTGTTGTCTTTGCTTGGGTCTTCCTCTCAGGTAACTTGCCATTCTATCAAGTACAGTTGTGATGCAGCAGAAGCTTCATCTAGAGCTGCTGCTTCAGGATCTGTATTGAGGACGTATTCCTGGCTAAGGCTTCAACCTCTGCCAGATGACATAAAAGCTAAGTTGATGGATGCTCCCATGGATAAAAATGGTTTGTTTGCTTCTGCTGCTGCTGATGTGTTTAAGTCGTTGCAGGAGAAATTCAAGGAGTTGCAGGACTTGAATAATCTTTTGGTTTCATCTGTGTACGTTTTAAAGGAATTATCCTTCCAAACCAGTTTTTGTTTGAAAACATGCCTGTCCTCCTCCTAAAAATAAGAAAACAGGTAAGAGGGCTCCTCTGCCTAAGATTACTCAGGCTTCACCTGGTCTGAAACAGCCCTTTCCTGACAAGCCAGGTAGTATTTGACTGTCACGTTTCTCGCAGCCTCATTCCTCTTTCCCTTCATCTTTCTTTGAATCTTTCACTTTGGAAAAACATAACACAAGACTCATGGGTTCTTTCCATAATTCAGGAAAGGTATTTCATGGTTTGGAAATCCCTTCCTCCCTTCATGGGCATTCCTCAGCCACCTTGGGAACAGTTACATTTATTCCCAGAGGTACTTCAAAAACTGTTAATTCAGTGAACTGTTCAAGAGGTTCCACAGGATCAAAGGGGAAAAGGATTTTATTCAAGAATGTTTCTGGTGCCTAGAAAGGAGGGTCCTTGGAGACCTGTTCTGGATCTTTCACACCTAAATACCTTTCTGAAAATTCCTTCCTTTTGTATGTTGTCTCTTCAGACCTTATTTCCTTTACTACTTCCTCCTCAGGCTTTCATGGCTTCTCTTGATATCAAGGATGCCTAGCTTCACATACCTAATCATCCCCTTTTCAGGAATTTTTTACATTTCTGTGTTTCTTTCTGGCATTTTCAGTTCTGCACTTTGGCCACTACTGCCCCAAGGGTCTTCATCAAATGCCTAGCCATGTGATTGCTTTCTGCAGGCTTCAAGGCATTCAAGTTTTTCCTTACCTGGATGATCTCTTCAAGTATCTTCTCCAGAGACCTTATGGCAACATCTTCACTTTGCCATTACTCTTTTGCAAAGTCTGGCTTCACAATAAACTTCAAAAAGTCCTCCCTAACCCCTTCTCAAGATCGTGTTTTTCTAGGGTGCAAGATTCAGACAGTGCATTTGCTGGCATCCCTGCCTCCACCAAAGGCTTGACTCTCATTTCCTTCTTTCAAACTCTTCTTACTCTGATCTCTGTCACAGCCAAAGAGTTTCTAAAACTTCTGGGATTTATGGCATCCACCATCCCTGTTACTTCTAGGCACATGAGGAAATTTCAGTGGTTCCTGAAATCAGTCTGGCAACAAGGGCATCCCCTAGAATTTACAGTTTCTCTTCTTCCCTGTCTAAAGAGGGATCTTCATTGGTGGATTCTGCAGTTGTCTCTGAACCCAGGTTTTCCCTTCCATCCAACTCTTCCATCTCAAGAACTGTTCACATACACTTCTGATGTAGGTTGAGGAGCAGACTTTGTCACAATGAATGTGCAGGGGATGCGGTCTACTGTTCAGCAGAAGGAGCCCATGAACAACAAAGAGATGAGAGCACTTCTGCTGGCACTTCAGGCCTTCCATCCTCTTTTCTCCCCAGGACCTCAAAGTGTTTACAGACAACACCACAGTCCTGTGGTGTGTAAACAAACAGGGGGGAACAAAATCTTACCTTCTTTGCAGACTTCCACTCATGGTATGGGAGCGTGCCATTCAGTATCATGTGACTCTTCAGGCAGTTTATATTCCCTTAAGTCAAAACTTTGTGGCAGACACACTGAGCAGGTCCTTGACTCAATCCCATGAATGGATGCTTTACAGGGATGTGTTTCTGGACATTGTCCACACGTGGGTACTCCTCAAATAGATCTATTTGCCTCCTCTCTGAACAGACAACTTCCTCATTTTTGTGGCAGAGTCCCAGGTCCTCTGGTTTGAAAAGTGGACGCCCTCTCATTTTCTTGGGAGGGGATGTTTCTTTATGCATTCCCTCCCTCTTCTCATTTTGAAAGTTCTGTTCAAGGTTCAACAGGACAAACTCATTATCTTGGTGGTGACTCTGTTTTGGCCAAGACAGCATTGGTTCCCTCATCTTATGCATTTAGCCAAGTGCAATTTTCACAAGCTATCTGATAGGGTGAACCTACTCACACAAGACAAAGGATCCCTAATCCATCCTACCTGTCCAGTCTTTAACTGACTCTGTGGGTGATAGGACTCTAATTCCTTATAGAGACCTTTTGTCTGATGATGTGCTTAGGGTTCTGCAGGAAGCCAGGAAATCCAATACTAGAAAATCCTACATATCCAAATGGAAGAGTTTTTCTGTCTGGTGTCTTAAACGTAACTTGGATCCACTCTCAATCGATGTTCCTGTGGTTCTTTCTTCTGTAAATTGCTCAATTCTGGGCTGGTTTACTCCTCTGTTAAGTCCCACGTATCAGCTATCTTTGCTTGTCTGCCTTTATCTCCTCCTCCTCTAGGTTCCAGGTTTGATGCAAAACAATTTCTAAAAGGCACCCTTCACATCAGACCTCCCAGGAAGCCTGTTCCTCCTCCCTGGGATCTTAATTTTGTTTTGAAAAAATTGACTCTGGCTCCTTTTGAGCCTGTGGCTTCAGCTTCTTTGCAAAACTGTTCTTGGGAGACTGTTTTGTTTTTAGCCCTTACTTCAGCCAGACGTGTGTCTGAGCTTCAAGCCCTTATGGCTTGTCCTCCTTTTTTGTTTTTTCATAAATACGGGGTGTCCTTGCAAACAAATCCATCTTTTATGCCCAAGGTGGTGAATGAGTTGTCACTTAATCAGTTTATTCATTTGTCCACTTTTTTTCCTTCTCCACAATCTGCGAGCGAGAAGGTACTACACACCATGGATGTGCATGGACAATTCAGATTATATATGGATAAGACTAAGGCTATCAGGAAATCTGATCAGCCTTTTGTTTCTTTTCATCCCAGGTCTTTGGGATTGCCTGTTTCCAAGCAGACAATTTCTTCTTGGATTTCTAAAGCTATTTCATTTTGTCATGTGTCTCATGGAAAGGCCCTTCCTTCTAATGCAGTTGGAGTTGGCATAATGGTTAAGGTATATACCTTACAAACATAAGGTGGAGGGTTTGATTCTCACATGGGGTAATTGGCTAGGCTTTAAATGGACCATAAGGGGAGTTAGCCTTGTAAGAATCTATGAATCTATGTTAAGGCTCATTCCACTAGGGCTGTGGCTTCTTCTGTTGCTGTTTTCAAGGATTTGGACACTAATTCCATTCCTGAGCAGCAACTTGGAATTTTGTGTATACTTTCACCAAACACTGCAAGTTGGATGGAATTTTCACAGCTAGAACTGGTTTTGCCAGGGATATCCTTTATGGCTTTCTAGAGAGGTCTACTGCTTCCTCCTCCTCCCAAGTTTCTTCCTGAGCTTTGGCACTCTCCCTCATGTTAAGAATACTGCAACAGTAGAATCGAAGGACATAGTATAGTTGTGTAAAAGCTTACCATAACAATAGAAGTCCTTCTCTTCACTGTTACAGTATTCAATCCCTCCCTCCCAACTACCCACTAATTCTTTTGTGTCTTCTCGATGTACTGTACTTTTTTCTTTAGGCTGGCATTCCACCTGGGGCATTCAGTTCTGAGGATGGAATGGCCAGATGTTGCTTTTATGCCCTACATATGCGAGGAGCATACGTGCGATGTATGACATACCTTAAGTAGTAAAAGGCTTTGGTATACTGGCTGGATGTGGACAGCAACCCAAAGCTGCTTTTTTTTGGAGAATAAAGCCATTCAACTGGGATGGTTCCTTTCAGGCCTTGCCCAGAGTTCTGTATGTCAGAATGTTCTTGAAAACCATAATTTGCATATCAGCCTTCATCCTGGTGATACCCCTGGTCAGGGTGCACAGGAGGAAGATGCAGTGGTATTTACACATGCTCTTATCTTAAAAGCTTGTGGGACCAAGCTTACCTTTACCCTTATTCTCCACTCAAAAGATAATTCAGTTGGTGGTCTCAAAAGTATTAAGACCAGGGGCTCTACTTGTAGAACCAGAGGGTACCAGAGCCTGAAAACAGACATCTCTAATCTATACTGGTCATCTGAAAAATAAGGTGTTTTTAGGTCTGCCATGATAAGTGATATATTGTCCTAAAATAAATAGTGGCCTCCGTTGTTGCCTTAAGTGTTTTCAGGACACTTTGGAAACCAGAGACAATGACAGTGACTGCAGTCACTGCCAAAGTAATGTGGTATATAAACAAGAAAGAAGGTACTCATTCAGTACAGTGATAGTCTGAGATATTGCCTTCCTACTAGGCTTTCATCTCCTTACATTCTGCATTCCCTCAGTCCTGAGTCCCATGGTAGTCAAAATGAGTAGAACTAGATCTAAAAGCCATAACTGGTGGCTGGAGTCTAATTTTGTACAAAGCTTGAGGAAGAGATAAGCGTCCCCTTTGATGGACTTGTTTGCATCAGAAGAAACCATTTGCAGAGATTCTATTCCAGATGTCCTTGCAAACATGGGTAGTAAATGTCTTCTATCTTGCTTGGAAATTTTGATATGGTTCCACTACAACACATTGAAACCCAAAAGATCTAGACACGAATGCTCAGACTGAATTTATGTGGTCAAGTACAGATAAGATATAAATGCATGTGCTTGCATCTGAGTGAGTGAGTGTATAAGATAGTCTGCAGAAATATTACAAATGTTTTCACCCATACTCACCTTGTGTGTACCTTTGACCTCACTCCCAAGGTTGTTCCAGTTTGGAAGAAACAAATGTTATTCAAACACAAGTCTCACTGTTCCTCTAAGATGCTATAGTATTAGATTCACTGCTATCATATTTACTTTGTACACACACAGCTTGCTAGAATATGTAGCAAGGAATCCAATATGTGAATGTAAGGATCCATAAACTGAGCAGGTGGAAGGAACCTGGTAGGACTCCTATGTATTCTCACAGCCATTCCCCTAATTACCAAAATATTGCAAAATACAAAAAGCAAACTCACTTTGTTGTCCTCTCTATGGCAAAGGCAGATATGGATGTTTTTTGTGTTTCACTGTTCAGTCATCACACTTGGGTTATCCTGCCAGGTGTAGCCCTCAGTCGGCCCGAATACCAGAGGCGTAGTATTTCTGCGTCGGTTGCTGTCGCTGCAGGACTGACGTCAGGTTGTCAGTGCTATACAATCAGGCAGCCAACGCCATAACATCAGTTTTTCTAGCCGAGGAGCACATAGCAGAAGCAGTTTGTACGATTGCCGGTCGAATGCTACCTGAGTTTTCATTTCTGAATTGAAGTTGAAGTCTTCTAAAGCTAAATACCCCATTGGGAATCCTTTTTTCTTTCTCTAACTGATGTCCGAAAAAGTTAACAATTGTCTTTACTGTGGAAAGCAAATACCACACCAAAACTTCCATTCTTACTGCATCACCTGTTTAGGCCCAGACCACGATGTCCCTCGCTGTCGCTTTTGTGCTTTGTTCAATGCCAGACCTATATGTCATCGGGCCCTTATTGTAGCTAAATATTTTCGCTCTCAGTCCTCGTGTTCCGATATGGCTTCAGTAAGCCATCCAACTACCAATCTTCTGAAAAACCGTAAGGATAAAAACAGAGACAGACTGCACAGGTCCAAAACTGCCAACAACGGTTCCATTAAGCTACCGATCTTCCAAAAAATGTAAGAATAAAGACAGAGACAGATTGCACAGGTTCAAAACTGCTGACGATGCTTCTGTTAAGCTAGTCTTCATTTCTCCGATCCTCAGTGAGGTGCTTTCGCAGCCCCTGATGCCCGCTTCAGTGGATTCACAGGCCACTACCAAGACCCGTTCGGAGTCCGGTATGCCACGAGACTCTTCTTCAACTAAGGATCCTGCAGATGTTTCTTCCTTGGATGAGTCTGGAGCCACTGAGCAGGCACCGGCTTCTGAGGAAGTTCTTCGCACTACTGATACTCGACACAAACTGACAACTTCTTTCACGTCTTCAGTTCTTTCTAAAACTACCGAGTTTCTAAGGCCCAGGGTACAAACTATGCCTAAAAAATGACTACACAAGCTCAGGCTCCTGCTTTCATGCCTCAGTCTCAAATGCTTAAAATGGCGAAAGACCTAAAGAAAAAGAGACTTGTCCTCAGTAGTTTTATCTGAACAGGAGTCCGATGACTCTGAGGTTTCTGAATATGAAGACATGCAACCCCTCTCTGCTTATGAGGATTCTGATGCAGAGGAATCCATTCCTATTGCCTCTCATCCCGAGGATTTTTCATTTGGTGAAACCCTACATACTTTAAGGGAGCATTTCCAATGGGAATGTCAGGACTATCCTCAGTCAAATAAGGGACTCGGAATTCATAGATTTACCACAGCACAGACCTGTAGCTATTCCTCCTGTCCTGGGATGTTGTGGATGATGTTTTTATGGAATCCAGTTTGACTCCTGACACCTTTCCTCCTGCTCCCAAGAAACCTGACAGGTACTACAGAGTCCCCGACTCTCACAAATTCATTTTCAAAAATCCTACTGCTGACCCTGAGGTCATCTCCCAAGGACCTAAAGGAATTAAAGCAACCTCAGCTAAGAATCCCACCCCCTCAGACAGGGATTCCCGAGCTTTAGACAGATGGGGTAAAAAAGTATACACCTCTGCAACTGTTGCTGTTAGAGAACTAAATTGTCAGTTTCACATGCTGAAATAGCAGCAGCATACCATGGAACTCCTCAAACAAAAAATATCTTCCTTTTCTGCTTGTGCAGAAAATAAAGAATTACAAGACTTTATGCATTCTGCAAGCCAGGTTACTAAGCACACCTTGCAATGTGGCTTTGATGACCTAGAATCATCTTGCAGGGCAGCAGTCACTGGTTCTGTCCTTAAAAGGCATGCTTCGCTTAAGGAACAGACCTTACCAGACCATGTCAAAATTAAAATTATTGGATGCACCATTGAACAAAGAAAATTTGTTTGGCACCAAGGCAGAAGAGGTCTTAAAAAAGATGGAAGAATAAGTTAAATCTCTGCAGACAGTTAAAGACTTTTTACAGGTCCAGCCTCTGAGGTCCAGTAGGCATTGCCCCTCCAAGCACTGGTCCTTTCTGGCCCTCTCCTGGCCAGCTCAGCCAAGACCCAGGGGGAAACAGACCCCCCAGACAGCAGTCCCAGGGAATGCAGAGATCTAAGCAATGGAGTTCCTCCTCTTCAAAAACAGGGAGTGCTAAGCCACCCCCTTATGGTAAGAACTCACAATGACTTTACACCTCCACCCCTTACCCCTGTCCACCTGCTTGTGCCCCTAGGAGGAAAACTCTCCTTCCAAGCAAACAACTGAACCTCTATTACCAACTACCGATGGGTCCTCAACATAGTGTCCCGGGGATACAAATTTTATTTCCACACTCTGCCAACCCCAAAAGGGTTCCCAGATCTTCCTACAAACCAGTGGGCAGAGGCCAAAAAGAAAGTCCATTCCCTGCTCTCCATGAGGACAATACAGCATGTTCCTGCAGACCAGATGGGCCAAGGTTTCTATTCCATACTCTTCTTGGTACCCAGAAAAGAGGGTACCTGGCATCCAATCCTCGATCTATCCATTCTAAACACCTTTCTGGTGATACCAAAATTCAAAATGCTCACCCTCCAGCAGCTTCTTCCTATGCTTTCCAAGGATGCTTGGTTAGCCACCCTAGACCTAAAAGAGGCCTACCTACACATCCCAGTCAGGGAATCTTGCAGGAAATGTCTATGTTTCAGGGCAGGATCTATGCACTTTCAGTTCTCTGCACTTTCCTTTGGCTTATCCACTGCTCCCAGAGTTTTCACAAAATGCTTGGCTCCAGCCATTGCTTTTTGCAGACAAAGAAATATTCAGATTTACCCCTACTTAGACAATTGCCTGATTCAGACAGTCAGGAAAAGCTGTTATAGCACCTGACCTTTGTAAAGGACATACTGACCTCCCTGGGGTATACTATCAATGAAAAGAAATCAAAACTAGTCCCCACACAAAAAATTGTATTCCTGGGAGCAAGCCTGGACACAACATCCCATTATGGCATTCCTTACTCCAGAAAAGCAAGCCTACCTGACAGGCTACTTCTCTCAACTAGCCATCAGAACCCAGTTATCCTCAAGGAAAATCCTGCAAGATCTAGGGTTCATGGCCTCCTGCATTTTACTCATTCCATATGCCAGACTGCATATGAGGAAACTACAGTGGTACCTAAAAAGCCTTTGGTGTCAACACTCTCAAGACCTGGAAACTATCATTCCAATAATACCTTGTCTAAGGAAAGATTTTATTTGGTGGGCAGCAGCATGCAACCACAACAAGGGACTTCCCTTCTCACAGCCCCACGCCACTCAGACCCTCACTACAGACACATCACACTATGCCTGGGGTGCACACCTGGATGGCAGGTACATTCAGGGCCATTGGAGCCCAAATCAAATACATCTGCACATCACCCAAAAAAAGATGCTAGCTGTTCAGCATGCACTGATAGCTTTCAGACCCCTACTCTCCACGGGGCCTCCAGTGATCAAAACAGACAACACCACAGTGATGTGGTCTAACAACAAGCAGGGAGGGGCTCACTCTTATCCTGTCTGCAGTCTCGCTATGACCCTTTGGCACACAACCTCAGCCGAGCGAATACACCTGCTAGCACAATTCCTGCCAGGCTCCCTAAACTCTCTGGCAGACAGCTTAAGCAGAAACCTGCAAGACCTACATGAGTGGCAGCTAGGCCGCAGTACCTTCAACCTTCTAACACAGAAATAGGGCACCCTGAAGGTGGACCTCTTTACCTCCCACTCCAATTATCAGCTCAGCAAATTCTGTAACAGGGAACCTCACAACAAGGCCTGGAAAGTGGATGCTCTATCCTTTCAAATGGGTAAACCTCTTAATCTATGCATTTCCCACTCTACCACTCATTTCAAGGGTACTGCTCAAAGTAAGTGAAGAAAAACCAAGGGCAATCTTGATTGCCCCAGACTGGCCACGTCAGCACTGGTACCCACTGTTGTGCAGCCTATCACCCCTGCCACCATGGCATCTACCTCAGATCCCAACACTCCTGACCCAGACGAATGGAGAATTCATGCATCCACAGTTGCAGACCCTGAACCTGGCAGCCTGGCTTATTCCCTGATCTCTCCTTAAGCTGCCAGCCTAAGCAAACAAGTCCTGGATGTTATACGTGAGGCCAGATGCCCCAGCACTAGAAAATCCTATGCTGAAAAGTGGAAAAGGTTTTGCACCTGGGTCCAAACCAAGGGAGCCAAAACAGCACATCCCTCCCTACCTCTCATCCTGGATTACCTAGCAGACCTACTACACAGCTGTCTATCCTTCTCTACTATTAAAATTCATGCCTCTGCCTTCTCTGCTCATTACAGCACAGAGACACCTCTCTTCTCACACCCTCTCATCAAACAGTTCCTAAGAGGGGCTAACAACTTAAGGCCATGCAGAAGAGCTCCTACCCCAGCTTGGGATCTTAACTTTGTGTTGTAAAAGCTCACCCTACCCCTCTTTGAGCCTGCAGCTTCAGCAGAGTTAAAATTCCTCTCCTGGAAAACAGCCTTGCTTCTGGCCATCGCTTCGGCTAGAAGAGTTTCAGAGCTACAAGCATTCATGGGTGTAGAGCCCTTCAACATTTTCCATGCTGACAGGATCTCCCTCAGGACTAACCCATCCTTCATGCCTAACGTGGTGTCCAGTGTGGCTCTCAACCAATCCATTCATTTGCCCACCTTTTTCCCTAACCCACAAAACAAGGGGGAAAGGATTCTGCACTCTCTAGATGTGCACAGACAGCTCAGATTCTGTCTGGATAGGACTAAATCTTTTAGAAAAACTGACCAATTGCTAGTCAGCTTCACCGCAGGGCAGAGGCCAAGGCCATATCCAAACAAACAATCTCCAAATGGATAGTACACTACATCCATTTCTGCTACAAACAGCATGGGAAACTGCCCCCAAAGGGGGTCAGGATGCATTCCACCAGGGCAGCCTCCACCTCTGCAGCTTTTCTCAGAGGGGTCCCCACCAGGAACATCCTGGAGGCTGCAACATGGACTTCTGTACATACCTTCATCAAGCATTCCCACCTGCCTATCATCTCCAAATCCAGGGCAGGCTTTGCCACCACAGTCTTGCAGGGGATCTTAGCCAGCCCCCAGTCTTCTTGACTGCCTCCACCCTTTTCTTCAGCTTTGGGCATCAACCCAAGTGTGATGACTGCAACAGTAAAACATGAAGAACATAGTATAGTTGTGTACACCTACCATAAATGTAGATGTTTGAGTGTATTCACTGTTGCAGTTTTGGTTTCCCACCCTCCATCCCCATTGTCTCTCTCTCTCTCTCTCTCTTCCTCTCTCCTTACAGGGAATTTTTGGTATTTACTTTCTACTGGTGGTATTCCTCCACCATAACCTACTTCCCTATTTGGGGGCTCCTGACAGTTGGGGCAAGAAAAACTGATGTAATGGCATTGGCTACCTGATTTTATACCACTGACGACCTGACATCAGTCCTGGAGCAACAGCAACCGACACATAAATACTAACCCTCTGGTATTCGGGCTGACTGAGAGCTACCCCTGGCAGGATAACCTAAGTTTGATGAATGCAACAGTGAATGCACTCCAAGATCTACATTTATGGTAAGTGTACACAACTGTACTTTCCCCTACTTAGTGCACCTGAGCAAAGAACTACTGCAGTTTTCACAGGTCTGACTTGGCAGAAAGGAAAGGTTCATTAGCCTGAATGTACTCAGCCTACATACTAAGCCTAAGGACCAGTAAGCATATCACTATGAATTTTTATACGTCCAAGTGGTTGTTTTTGTGGTGTAGTTCTGGGGTATGTTACACACAGTATCTATAGAAACAAATGCTTTGTAGTGTTTAGCAGAACTCTTCCAAAATCCCTATCCTGTATGTTTATTAAGGTGCAGGTGCCAGCAGTTGCAGCATCCCTCCAATGAACAATTTTTTGTCCACACGTGCTACTATGAAGCAGTTCCTAAAAGATGATTGTTCAAACCTCCTAGGAAACCAATGCTATCGCCACAGGACTTTAATTATGTGCTGAAAAGTAGCTCTACCCTTTTTTAAGCCCAGCACCTCAGTGTCACTTCTTGTCCTGAAGCACCAGCACTTTTTTAGTGTATTTCATGTCATCTAGGATGATTTTCATTAATAATGTACCTAAAGTTTTTTTCTGTCTTTACTGTAGTAAACATGTATTATACTAGATACAAGTCTTTTGTAAGAAATTAATCTAGTTTGTCTGTATGATAATCCCCAAGTTGTTAGCACAGCTGTCAAGGTGAAAAACAAACCAGATATTGCTTGTCTCATGTGTCCTCTGTGCTCCACATTACACTAACTCTAGCAACCATCCCTGAAAATATCCAGTATTTCAGCTGAAAATTCTTTTAACTGTGCTTGGTGAACTCACTTAAGCAACCGGGAACTGTTAATTACTGGAAGAAAGAAATGTACAGCATCAAAAAATCAATTACATTAACTCTAGCAATTATCCCTAAAAATATCTAGTATTTCAGCTGTAATTTCTTTTAACTGTACTCCGTGAACTCACTTTAGCAATTGCAAACTGTAAAGTGCCGAAAAATGAAATGCACAACATCAAAAAATCAATGTAGGTCATGGTCGGGACTCTGATTATTTAACTGGCTTGTTATTAAGGTATTTGCACACCACCGGAGTCGCTATTCAAGCAGTATCTGTTTTATTTACCCCCCTCAAATCTGATAAATCAACCCTATGTGTATTTTTGTCCCCTTAGTTGTTGGGTAAAACAGTACAAAAACTTACCAATAGCTGTATTTTTTCTCCCCTTTGTTGTTGGGCAAAATAGTAAGCTTAATTACCAATAGCTGTCACTTTTCTCCTTATAGTAGATGCTAATAAAACACTAAGCAAAATTACCTATACCTGTATTTTTCCTCCCCTTAGTTATTGCTGGGCAAAATAGTAAGCTTAATTATCTACAGTTAGTAATTTTTCACCTTATAACTGCTCCTAGTTTATAATATTAAGAAAAAATACCCTGTGATTACTGCAGTATGTTACAATTTCCCCAGAGTGTTGTTTACAAATAAGTAAAATTTACTTACTTTAAAACTAAAAATTACAAATGGATTATAGTTCCTTTAACTTCCTACCTACCTTCAACCCAGACCATTTTGTTGATTGCTTTTTTCTGGTCGCAAGCACACTGAGTGACCCGCTCTGCTTACCCTCACTTCACTCAAGCGCTCTCTGCTCCCCTACCCTACCCCACCTGCCACGCTATGCCTGAACTTATTTTCAAATAACCACTTCCACTAAATAAAGGAATGCAATCACAAGAAAGAAAAATCAATATTTATATCATTCCAGTTATCCAGTTACATTGTATCATACTAACTCCCATATATCACACTCCTCTTACTTAACTACTTGATACTTACGTCTTTTAATGTAATAAGTCCTAACCAGACAAAATAACAGTTTTAAATCCTCCATATATCAAAACTCAGTTATGGCTAACAATTCCTCCTACCCACACATAACATTATTACTTTAATTTAGACAGATCAGAAATATGAGTAGTAAGCAATATAACTTTAAAATCATCAATCCTATTTCTGTCTGTTACAGGTCACATAACTTCCTATCATACAGAATGCAACACACAGTCTACGTACACAATCCCTTCCCAGACTCACTGCAATTAAAGCATACAAATTTAATGATAGCACCAACTATCTGTAATTCTACAAACATAAACCAAGTACCATTTACCTTACTCACACAACAATTTTATCCTAATGTTACACACAAATACGATAAGTTTATATCAAAATACTTCAAATTTATAGTTTGCATTGCATAACAGCTCATACTTAGTGGGGATATTCACCCTAACCCTGGCCCCCAAACCAATCCAACTCATCTAAATCTATACACCCCAACCCAATCCAACCCCAACAACTCTTAACTCTCCCCAGAAAAGATACTGACTTACTACTACTTACTATAAATCTCAGATGTGTCATGAGCAAAATTCAAGATTTGCGTGCCACCCTTGCTCTGTATACTCCAGATATAGCCCTTATAACAGAAATCTGGCTGAAACGAGGCATTTCTAGTAACAAAATATTTCCCCCAGGATGCAATATACATAGGCTAGATAGACAACAGAAAAGAGGTGGTGGCATCACCTTTCTATACAAAGACAATCTCAGTTTAGAAACTTTAGACCTAAACATCCCAAACTTTAACAACACTGAAATACTGTTTACTAAACTAACAATTAATTCAAAGAAATATCTGAACATAGTGGAAACCTTTATCCCACCTGGGAACAACCTTACTGCTCTACAACACATCCTAAATTGGACAGCAAAATTCCTCCCTCAGGAAACAATTATAATGGGTAACTTTAACGTGAAATGGCTCTCCTGTAGTTCTCAAAATCCCACTGACCACATTAAGCTACATGGTTTCTCAAAAACAATCCAAACCTGTACTAGAGTAGGCAAAACATCAAACATTCAGTCCTAGACTGGATCCTGACAAACAGGTCAAATTTATCCCTACCCTCTGGCTGTCTTCCAGACAGCCTCAGTGACCATATACCAAATAACAGTCTCAGACACTGAATAACTCCACAAAAACTTACCACCTGCCACCAAATCCGAGATAAGAAAAAATGTATTCCCAAAGACTTAACTAGTTTAAAAATGAAACTGGGCACCACTCAAAAATCTCAGAGGAGTTTCCTCTGGGTGCTCCGGTTTCCTACCACATTACAAAGACATGCATTTGGACCATTTCTCCCAGGGCCTCTGTTGAAAATTGACTTTGCTCCAAGTCGGACTTTCCCGGTAAACAAATGTTAAATAAATAAAAATACTTAACTTGCTTGTTTTCTTTACCTTCAGTCACAATACTGCTATTCTTTTTATTCCTGCCTAGACTATATGATTGTATTAGTGAAATGTATAACATGTATTTTTCATTTTGTGCTTGTATCTCAGATTGAATCAACATTTGTATATGTACATTGTGTGTGTGTGTGTATATGTATATATATATATATATATATATATCATACATATATATATATATATCATACTGTTAATTATAATTGTGGAGCTTTTATGCAGGAAATACAACACGAGCTTTGATGATGCCAGTTTCATCATATTTACTTAGAAACTATGCAACAGTGACAGGAAACCAGACCATGGGATTCATGTACTAGGACTATTATTGGTAAGGTGAAAAGTACTTAAAATAATAAACTCATGTTATTTCCCCTTTGTTTTTAGAAACAAAATTGTGTTGTTGTGTTTATATTGTGTAGAGTATTGTGCACATTTTTATATGCATTTATTCATTTACATTTCAATTTCATACAAGTTGGGTGTGCTATGGATGAGAAAGAAAAATTTTGCAGTGAATTGGATGAAGTGATGATGACTGTACCCAAGAGTGAGAGAGTGGTGATTGGAGCAGATTTCAATGGGCATGTTGGTGAAGGGAACAGAGGGGATGAGGAAGTGATGGGTAGGTATGGTGTTAAACAAAGGAATGCAGAAGGTCAGATGGTAGTGGATTTTGCAAAAAGGATGGACATGGCTGTGGTGAATACGTATTTTAACAAGAGGGAGGAGCATAGAGTGACATACAAGAGTGGAGGAAGATGCACACAGGTGGATTATGTCTTATGTAGGAGGGCCAATTTGAAGGAGATTGGAGACTGTAAAGTGGTGACCGGAGAAAGTGTAGTTAGGCAGCATAGGATAGTGGTTTGTAGGATGACGTTGGTTATCAAGAAGAGGAAGAGGAGTGTGAGGGCAGCACCAAGGATCAAATGGTGGAAATTGAAAAAGGGTAATTGTGAGGTGGAGTATGAGTTAAGGCAGGCACTGGGTGGCAGTGAAGAGTTACCAAATAGCTGAGTAACTACAGCAGAGCTAGTAAGGGAGATGGCTAGAAAGGTGCTTGGTATGACATCTGGACAGAGGAAGGACGACAAAGAGACATGGTGGTGGAATGAGGAAGTACAGGAGAGTATACAGAGAAAGAGGTTGGCAAAGAAGAACTGGGATTGTCAGAGAGATGAAGAAAGTAGACAGGAGTATCAGGAGATGAGGTGCATGGCAAAGAGAGAGGTGGCAAAGGCTAAGGATAAGGCATATGAAGAGTTGTATGAAAGGTTGGACACTAAGGAGGGAGAAAAGGACCTGTACCAATTGGCTAGACAGACGGACCGAGCTAGAAAAGATGTGCAGCAGGTAAAGGTGATAAAGGATAATGAGGGAAACATACTCACAAGTGAGGAGAGTGTGTTGAGGAGATGGAAAGAGTACTTTGAGGGGTTGATGAATGAAGAGAATGAGAGGGAGAGAAGGTTGGATGATGTAGGGATAGTGAATCATGAAGTACAATGGATTAGCAAGGAGGAAGTAAGGATAGCTATGAAGAGAATGAAGAATGGAAAGGCTGTTGGCCCAGATGATATACCTGTGGAAGCATGGAGGTGTTTAGGTGAAATGGCAGTGGAGGTTTTAACCAGATTGTTTAATGAAATCTTGGAAAGTGAGAGGATGCCTGAGGAATGGAGAAAAAGTGTTTTGGTACCGATTTTTAAGAATAAAGGTGATGTGCAGAGCTGTAGTAACTACAGGGGGATTAAATTGATCAGTCACAGCATGAAGTTATGGGAAAGAGTAGTGGAAGCAAGGTTAAGAAGGGACGTGATGATTAGTGATCAGCAGTATGGTTTCATGCCAGGAAAGAGCACTACAGATGCAATCTTTGCTCTGAGAGTGTTGATGGAGAGGTACAGAGAATGTTGGAAGGAGTTGCATTGTGTTTTTGTAGACTTAGAGAAAGCATATGACAGGGTGCCTAGAGAGGAGTTGTGGTATTGTATGAGGAAGTCAGGAGTGTCAGAAAAGTATGTAAGAGTGGTACAGGATATGTACGAGGGTAGTGTGACAGCGGTGAGGTCCGCGGTGGGAGTGAAGGATGCATTTAAGGTGGAGGTGGGATTACATCAAGGATCAGCTCTGAGCCCTTTCCTATTTGCAATGGTGATGGACAGGTTGACAGACAAGATCAGACAGGAGTCCCTGTGGACTATGATGTTTGCAGATGACATTGTGATCTGTAGTGAGAGTAGGGAACAGGTGGAGGAGACCCTGGAGAGATGGAGATATGCTCTAGAGAGAAGAGGAACGAAGGTCAGCAGGTTTAAGACAGAATATGTGTGTGTGAATGAGAGGGAGGATAGAGGAATGGTGAGGATGCAAGGAGTAGAGGTGGCAAAGGTGGATGAGTTTAAATACTTGGGATCAACAGTTCAGAGTAACAGTGAGTGTGGAAGAGAGGTGAAGAAGAGAGTACAGGCAGGATGGAGTGGGTGGAGAAGAGTGTCAGGAGTGATTTGTGACAGACGAGTACCTGTAAGAGTGAAAGGGAAGGTCTACAAGAGGGTAGTGAGACCCATTATGTTATATGGGTTGGAGACAGTGGCAGTGACAAAAAGGCAGGAGTTAGAGCTGGATGTGGCAGAGTTAAAGATGTTAAAGATTTGCACTGGGTGTGACAAGGGTGGACAGGATTAGGAATAAGTATATTAGAGGGTCAACCCAGATTGGAAGGCTTGGAGACAAAGCCAGAGAGGCAAGATTACATTGGTTTGGACATGTGCTGAGGAGGGATGCTGAGTATATTGGTAAAAAGATGCTAAGAATGAAGCTACCAGGTAACAGGAAAAGAGGAAGGCCTAAGATAAGGTTTATGGATGTGGTGAGAGAGGACATGCAGGTGGTTGGTGTGACAGAGCAAGATGTAAAGGACAGGAAGAAATGGAAACAGGTGATCTGCTGTGGCGACCCATAACGGGAACAGCCAAAAGAAGAAGATGATGATGATGATATAACTTTAAGTACTTAATGCTTTCAGTGGTATTTCAGTGACAGGAATATGTTTGAAATACTTCAGCAGTAGCCTTTACAATTAACTGACTGCATATGTAGCTGACTTTTTCAGCCATATGAAATACTAAGGGGACAACACTCCTACAGTGTTAGTTGATGCAGATGTAGATGGCTGCCTATCAAGGGTCTTGGGCCTAATTATGCAAGTCCTGACAATTTAAAGAACAAACTGAAATTTAAACAAATATCACTGAATACTGAAATGCACTGTTACATAGTGAAAACTTTTGGAATTCCTTTACAAAAGATTATCATATAGCTTTAACTGAACAAAATAAAACACAGCTTCTTTCATCTATTAAAACATGTCTTGGATCTTATATTGGAGCTTATTTACTTGGACATTTTTGTTTAGAGCTTTTTTGACCCCCTATAAGGGTAGCCAAAATGGGAAAAGAGAATGTTCCTGAATGTTGGAGATGTAATAAATTGTTAGAACTAACTGGTCAAATATGTTTTATGACTGTCTTATGGTTCAAAAATTTTAGGAAAAGATACATTTTTAAAGATTTATGGAATGACACCTTTATTTTAACAAAACAGATGGTCCTATATAACATTTTGTAAATAAAAAATTTAAAAAAATGACTTTTCTTATTTAACTTGGTCAATGCCAGGAAATCTGTTACAAGAAACTGGAAGAACTCTTCAGAATCAAAATGTGAAGATTTTCTTACCCTTCTGAAAGACATGGCAAGTAAAGGAACAGCGGTAAAAGAGAACATAATTTACCCTAAAAAAGTGTGAACAATCCTAGGTTGAAAATATTAGTCCAACTGGGACCTTTGCTTCTTAAACTTATACAACTTAATTGATTTTTAACGTGTTTTCCTGTCTTGTGTTACTATTAATTTGGTCTCAAGCATTTTGTATATACTGTATATATTTTTTTAGCAAAAAAAAAAATGTACTGAAACACTTTTAAGGTGCTGTTTTTTTTCTGTAGGGGTTGCCACAAAAACACAGCACTGTTATTCATTTTTATTAGCTCCAATATTGTTGCACCTCAGAGCAGGAGTGCTTGAGGATATTGTAGCCTCATATTTACTGCATATCCCCCAGAAATGCATATTCGTATTTGCTGTTCTAAGGATCACCTACAGAACTTTCCCAGCTACTTGATGTAGATGAGTTTCCATTTACAACTTCAGACAGTTCACCTGGATGCTCTAATAATGCATCCTCCTCTCTAAATGACTCTTGGGATCTCGGTGGACCTTTTTCTCAAAGTTTGGTTTAACAGTTTTACAAATCTTGACTCAGCAGCAGCAGCTCATCATATGGACCAACACATACTTGTTTTAAATATGCATCTCCTGTTTATTCTGAACAGTTTTCTATCTGTAACGTGGACAGTAGATAACTTCTGCTGATCACCATTTCTACTTCTGTCTGCTTTACATCAGATCATAGCTGAATTCTCACTTTATTCCTCTCCTTTGAAGCACAAGTATCTTTCATTCTGCTTCTAAGAAACTCTTAGCGTTGTGTGATTTTTTGTCTCATTCTGTCTTGTATCTGACAGTGTTTCTTATGCTTTAGCAATAATGCAGGTGTAGGAATCTCCTTCCTGTCAGTCTTATGAACCATAAATAACTGAGTAGGTGGTAGACCAGCACCGTAGAATGGAGTATTTCTGTAGTCTGATAGTGCTAGGTGAAAGTCCTTGACATTGTTAGTGGTCTGTGATTTCTTAAATCAAATACTTCATGTTTATGGCTCTGTTCATTTAATGATTTGAGTATAATTAAAACTGGATAGTCATTCATTTAGTCATTTTCTGGTTACCTGTTTAGCCAAGTTTAGTGTTGCGGGGGGGAGGGGGGTTGGAGCCTTTCCTGTCAGTCATTGGCAGCAAGGCAGAGGAACTAATCCAGCCCATCACAAGAAATATTCCCCTACACAAACTCTTAGCATCATGCTCACCTATACACAGGTTTACCTAACTTATTATTTCCAGATTTGAAAGGAAATGAATATCTGGCAAAAACCCCCAAATCACAGATGGGACATGAAGACTGCACAGTAGGTAATCCGTCTTAAACCGAACTAGAGAACCAGTTACTTTGAGGCAATAACACTAGCTGCCGCACCAATGCATGCTATATACTGAAATTCTCATTGCTCTGATAAGCATTTAAAAGTTATTTTGTCATGCTGAGGACATTTTCTGATATAACTTTTATCTGGAATTACATTTGTCAAGATTACAGGTTTTTGTGCATTTATCACATTTGTACTTGTATCAGACAGCTTCATAACTACAAGAAATTGAATACTAACCAGCACAGATCAAATATACAGCTCCCTGAGACCAAAATAAATTTGATACAATTTTACTTCAAGGTTTTCCTGGCTCTATAGTAGCAGCTTCTCTTAGATTACTGTTATGATAGGCATTACACACAGCACATTTTTTGAACTTATTTTATATGTAAGAACATTTCCAGCCAAACTGACACATCTCAATTTCTTTCTTTACACTTTGCAATGCCAAAAGACTTATGCTCTTGACAACATTTTTCCTTAACTGGTTTGAAAGTGTTATTTCATCATCTTTGAACATTAATACTTGTACACAACTTTGTTAATGAAAAATAAAGCTGAACTTCCTTCCTTACTTCAGATTTCTATTCTTGCCATCCTTTTATAGCAGTTTCTCTAAACAGCTGCAATTGTACATGAGTTGTAATGCATTTCTGAAACTTAAGGTTGTTTTCTATCAAATTTTATTAAAACATTACTTGTTTAAGTTTTGGTTCTTTGTAAAGTATTTCTTTCTAGTCTTTCAAGCACAAATGATCCCGCATATCTGCTGTGAACATCTTTGTTCCTTATATACAACTAACTTTCAGGTCATGTTTCTATAAATGCTACACCCTTTGCAATCTCAGTGGTATAGTGAGCTTCTTAAATACATAATTAATTTCCCATATGTGCATATTCGTGAAAGCTTTTCACAATCATATGCAAGGGCTAGCAGATCTGTTTCTACCTGTGCATACTATTATGGCATATTTGCAAGAGCTCTAAATCCATATGAAACTCCTTTATCTTCCTGTAAAATCAATACACCAGTTCCTTTCTGGCTGACATTTACATGTAATATACTCTGTGCAACATGTACTGTGGAAACACAAAAATAAAACTGTATGACTAGAGTCTTGCCTTATTGTGCAACAATGGCTGTTAATCAGGTAAGGCTTTTGTGTGCAGTTTCACTGCATGCGAGCCTTGTACTATAGCACTCAGTGTTTAGCAACAACACCCTATATACAGTGTTGTTTTTGTGTTCCTTTTGGTGTGTACA
Source organism: Protopterus annectens (assembly GCF_019279795.1). NCBI lineage: Eukaryota > Metazoa > Chordata > Ceratodontiformes > Protopteridae > Protopterus > Protopterus annectens. The sequence goes on along the minus strand of NC_056725.1, from coordinate 934,999,641 downwards.
TATTATTGCATAAGTAGTACCTTTTTAATGTTTAGTGTAATTGCACTGATTGCTCTGTTACTTAAAAGGGCTGCGACTTGCAGCATGACAACTAACAACTCTTTGCATTGTTAGGCACTTCAGTGTAAGGTAATCGTGCACCAGCTGAAAATCAAGCACCTTAAATGGCATACCATTTTTGGGTAGTGGGGCTAACCATGGTAGTTCTCTTCCATCTGTTGTGGAGACTCAGGAAAACATTTTAAAACTAAAGGGAGAGAAGTCAAACTAGGTACTACTGAAGGTTTTGAAATGCACTGTGTGAGGCCAGTAGCTTGTTACATTACACTGTATTATTTTTCATTATGATATTGTGAGATGTCCAGTAGAAGCATGTTTACTTTGCCTGCATAAAATGACCATTACAAATACAGCAGCAGAAGCTGAGACAAGAGATGACTATTACTACTATGTACAGGATGCCTCGGTCAAAAGAGATGAATGAAGCTCTTGAGCTTAAGAGATATTTCAAATGTATAATTGCATGTTTATTTTAGAAACTGATATATGAATGGGAAATGTTACACAGAACACCTGACTTTCAGGGACGTAGCCAGTAATATGTTGAATTTCTAGCCTTTCACTGTTGCCCCCCCCATTCTACCACATATCTACAAAGTGTACATGTCTTTCCAGATCTTGCACCATTATGATTTGTATGAATGCATCTTTAACATTGTTCATTCCTTCAGTTATAAACTGTTTTTCTGGATGGATAATCCTGTCTCTAAGCAGATTGTTGGGTATTAACTTAGTTGTAAATATCTGAATTATCCAGATAATTTTATTTGACAGATAGTAAGACAAAAATGCTCAGCTGAGTACAGAGTATGCTAGACTAGATCCATGCTGGAATTTTCATACCTGAAAGGATGTGTTGAGGAATCAAATAACTTATAATGTGCTGCTGATCACACTCTGGGGGGAAAGATAACACTGCTGCAAGATGTAGCTGTGTTGGAAACCTACAGGTATCATATTTGTAGTAAGGTGTTGATGTCTTCATTTTTCTGCTGTGCATGCGGATCTCCACTTATCACATAAATGTCCATTTGTATGCCTCTGTCAATCCTCAAATATGTTAACAGCTATCAACTAGTACTTTTGTTTGACTGCCTAGTTTTATTTTATTTTTCAAAATTATTTGCGTACTGTGTTTGACGTCCTTTACACCCAGTTGACATATGGTAGCAGCATGTTTGTTTGTTTAGTTTATTAAAAAAAATTGCCAGTGCCATTGTGTCACCAGATATAACCCCAACTGTGACCCAAGTTACCTGGGTTCAGCTAGTGGCTTGGATGTCTGGGGTGCTGCTAGGGAGGGAATAGTGGTGGACATTCATCTACTGTGGAGAGGCATGGCCTGTAGAGGGGGGTAGCCCTCTGATATAACAAGCAAATGCATGAAAAGGGGTTATACCACGGTAGGTTATAAATTAAAAAAAATCCCAGTAGCAGCAGGTAGCAACACAACTTTCCTGGATGCCTTTAGACTCTGCTATGACCCCAGCCTTAGAAGTGAGATAGTTCAGGGACAGTAGGAGAGGCTGGTGTACCCAGTGATAGATGGAGGCACTGGTATAGCTAGAAAGAATGAAACATAAGGGGAACCAAAAAAGGGTTTTCACTATATGCTGGTATGTCTGTTAGTTGCCTGCAGCTTGTCGTACCAGCCTGTTGCTACTTATGGCTTTCTGACTACTGATGTGTATTTCATGCAGTATTGCTGCTTGTCTGTGGTAAGGTGGCAGTGAATTTCCTGTTAAACTATTAATTTCTTGACACTGTGGTTGCCATTTCTACATTGGTCAGAGTATCCTCTGCCTTGAATAGAAAACTTCATCATTGACTACTGCCTAGTACTGCCCATGCTGTATGTCACCTGCATCTCTTTGCACCACCATGTGCTTATGAGTGTGGAGCGAGGGGAATACACAAAAACTTAGCTGTTTATATGTTTTCATTGTACAGTGGAGGTGCCTTCTCAGTACCTACTGACAATTTTGTGTGGGAAGTTTCTTGCTGAAGCCTAACACAGTACAGGTAGGGTTTATTTTCATCAGTGTAAAATATGCTTATTTCAGGTATGGCTCAAATGGGGTCAGTGTACTATGACTGCATACTGATGTACATTGTCCATGTCTTACACACGTGCTGTCAGGAAATGTCTGTGGTTATTCTGTGCATCAGTTGTTAAGTTCTGTAATTCAAATACCTGCGTTTGCATTAGGTATGGTGCACAACTATATAGACAGCAGTCTTATTTTAAATGCACATATATGACTTATGTCATATGATAACATAACCATGTGAAAATTATTTAGTAACTCTCATCCCCATAGATTATACTTCAGATGCTGTAACCTTCAAGCAGATGTTTAGTGTGTGAATACTTGTAATGGTTGGGGATGTAATCATTCTTGTCATAAATAGTAAGGCATTTCTGAGTGCATTGCTAAGACATACTAGCACAGAAGTTTGACAAGGCAGAGTATTTGGCGTAATCTATGCTTGAGAACTTGGGTGCAATGCAGTTTGAGTGGAACTGCATGCCATCACATTAAAGCTTATATAATGCTTGGCTTTGTTGAAATACTTACTTGAGCACTGACTTTTACAGCTTTAGATATTTATCATTTGGTTTTATTTGAGCAGATATTACATATTCTCTTAGTTATGTGTGTAACTGATTTGGGAAACCAGTAATGAATGTGCTGATTGGTTGAGTGAGAAAAACGAAAAGAAAATAGTGATGTAATTACCTGTGTGCATTGTAACATGCATGACGCTAGCTGTGCACTTTGCACATGTACATTTGTGAAGGATTTGTAAAAACTGGATTACAAAGGCATCAGGATGCACTGTTGAATATACTGTCAGTGGGCAAGCTCCAAACTGTAACACAATTCATACAGGATGCACATCAACACAGAGGAGCTGGTAGTACGGGCTTGAGGCTGTGATGCTTGCAGTATTTAGAAATGTAGGACACAGCCCATCCAGACAATGCCTATATTTATTTTAAGAGTTTTTCTTGCTTTTGCTGTGTTTTATGCAGCAGGAACCATGACTATGACAGTGATTCAAGCTCTATACTCCCATTGTGCAATGACACAGTCCCAGCTAGTCACGTCTGCTGCTGGTCTCACGCATGCAGACATGGCTGCACATTCATGATGCTGCATAGCCAATGGTAGAAAATGATGACAACTCAGTCCTTAACGTTAACTCATTGTAGATACCAGCACTATATTCTTTTTCTTTACTGGTGTAGAGCAGGTAAGTGACTAAGACTGAGTAACAGCACACCAGCTGCTGCTGATCTTATCTCCTCCGGTGGAATTCCTTGCTTTGGCTCTACAGTTGTGATAAGCATGGGGTGTACTAAATTTAAGCTGTGTAATACTTATCAAACATTCTTAATGAACTGCATGGGAGAATGTGACAGGTAGCGTGCAGGTATTAAATGTGATCAGTTATGAGATGTCTGTGGAGTGCAGCACAACTTATAGTATTTTGAATATGTGCTCCAAAATGTAATGCTACTTCATGCAATACTTATTTATTTATGTATTTGCTTGCTTGCTGACATAGCCAAGGATTTGCCTGTTTCTATATGTTTCAGCATAGCTGAGGCACTTACAAATGTGACAGCGCATTATTAAGTAAGCATGTGAACATGCGGTGTGTCAAAGAAGTCAGTGCAATGCTTTAATGAAATGCTATGGTAACATGAACAGAAACAATCAATCAGATTATTTTTTTGTTTTGTTTTGTCTTTTTTTGCCCAGTCTGATGAACAGTGCAGTCCAGTTATGTCTGGTTTATGAATTAATTTTTTAAGAAACACAATTTAGGAATGCCAGTGGTACAGTCTGAAACTACCAAAATGTATTTTGTGGCCTCAATGTACCTTGCCAGTCCCAAGTCATAATTGTGTGCCTTTCTAAAACTGACCAAGATACTCATCATATGATTTATCTTGAGTGGGCGTTTGTGGATCCCCATTATTCTGCTGAAATTATAGCACAGAGAGGTTTTGTTGCTACAGATGAGAAAGAATTTACATTGTGGCAAGCTCCAGGTACAGCTGCAATTAAATATAATTTCCCCTTGACAGTGGAATTACATTTCACCATGGCCTGACCTGGCCTGACCTGAGACTGCATGCATTAGAAACCACTTGGAATTCATTTTGCAAAGGATAGACAAACTTAAGGAATAATTTGAGAACCACTTAAGAAATTCCTTGTAAATTATGATGAATCTGAACTAAAATGTGGGAAAAAAATGAAACCTAGGGAGGTGAAAAATATATGTAGTGAGGTGTTAAGCCTCAGGTCTAATAGAAAGAGAACTTATTTTTCAGAAGCCTCTAGGAATATAGATTCTGCATGTGCCATTGAACCTGATACATGAGGGGGCATCGCATAGCAGATGTACTGCTATCACACTATTTTATGCCAGTGACACAGGAACTGTATGCCAGGTCGTTGAATCTAATTGGTCTATTTTACATACTGAAGACTGTATTAAGGGTTTGGTAGGGGATAAACAATGTATAACGTATAAGAACAAGAGGTCTTTGAAACAACATTTTTGCTATAAGACTAATCATGTACGTTTAATGCATTCTAATTGGTCCTCTTGGACAAAGCAGTGCAACAGTTGTGATGTTTGAACATATATTAATATATTTAATGTGTTTGTTTACCCCAGTACAGGTACTGTTTTTAAATTTAATATTATAGCTGATTGTTGCATTCAGGATGTGATTTACCTTGCTTCATGTAAGTCTTACACTAGTTTTTATGTGGGCAAGACGAACCTTCCCTTTTTGGAGCAGATTAGGGAACATTTATATAATATACGTACTGGGGACAGCAGAATTATGTTAGCCGAACATGTAATGGATAATGATTGGACACATACTTTTATTTTTATAGTCATTGAAATTGTTATACATAACATACACTTAGGGGATTTTAGAAATTACACTGAAAAGAGAGAGCTATATTGGATCATTAAGCTTCAGGCAGATAAGTTACCAGGTTTGAACATCAGGGTCTCTTTAAAGCCTGTCCAGAAGTCTAGAAATTTACTTAGATGATGTCATCTAGGTTTTATTGTTCTGTAGATTAGATTGGATGCTTTTTGATGAGATGTGTTTTATCATTGGTTGCAATGTATTTAATTTTTTTTTATTTAACCTGTGTGAGTTTTTTATTTTTCATGGTCTGAAGAAGCACTTTCCGGTGAGAAAGGGCTTACCTGTTTTATTAACTATATTTCTGTTTTCATACATCCCATTACTTCTGCTGTGTTTCTGTGCTGACTTTGTTTTTTTAAAAAAAAAATGAAATATCCCTCTTACATCCTAGAAGATAAATAGTCCTGCTTGCTCCATTATGTCAAGGACTGTAAGAGTATGCTTGCCATAAATACCAAATTATGTAAATAAAGGTCTAAAAGAAGTAACAAAAATCTTTCTAATGTGAAAATGGAACAGAATTGTCTAATAAACATCTTTGCCCACTGGTACAAGTAAATTCTTAAAACAAAAGCGGTTTACATATTATCTGACTAAACAGCGTTACCATATTCTTACCAAAATCACACAAATGTCCTTTTCTAAAGGCTATAGACACTGTGGGCATTGACAGTGTTTGGGATTCTTGTAATTTCAAAGTTATTATTCTGTTGTCCTTTTTAACTTATGTCCTAGTTCCTACGTTTTGCATCGTGCATTGTCTTAACGCTTGTGGTGGTGGTGGTATACAAACGGCAGGCATACTGATCTTTGCCTGTAGCTGAAATTGTGAATTTAAATTTTAGAAAGACTAAATATACAATAAGTGGTGGCATGGATACATTTTCAAATGAATGTAATACACATATGATCAAAAGTGACACTTGAAAATCTGAATTCAATGAAGACTGTGTGTGCCAAGTTTTGGCTAAAATACTTCCTTTTTTTAGAAGATTCATAAATCATATTTCTCTTTTCAAAAATGTGTCTATTTATCATCATCGCCCCCCTTTGTCCCATTTTTCTTCATGGGGTCAGGGTGTTGCAGCAAGTGTCTTCATTCACTTGATTCAGTACCACTCATTTACCTTCTTCAGTGGTCATGCCTGACTGTTGCACTTCTCTCACACAATCCCTTCATCTCTCAGCTGGATGCTCTTATTTCCTCTTACCTTCTTCCTGTTTCTTCTAAATCATCTTCACCAAATCAAATTGTGCTTTCCTACATGTGACCAAACTACGGTAATCTGTTCTTGACTTTCTTGACAGTTGTGGCTACCTTGGCTTTGTTTCTGATGTCCTCACTTCTTCATTTGCCCCACAGTGTACATCCTACCACCAGCCTCAGGCACTTTTATTTTATTTATTTTACATTTGTTAACCGGGCTAGTCCAACTGGATACATGTCCATTTTCAGTGGAGGCCCAGGGAGAAAAGCTCCGCTATCTACTACATGACAGGTATAAAATACAAGAATGTACAATAATAAACAAGGCGTTTGAACCACAATTAGAGGATGTTCAGTAAAAGCTGATCAGACAGAGACACTTCATCTCCATCACCTCAAGCATCTTCAACTGCTCTATCACTGTCCAGGCTTCTGTGCCATGCAAAAGCACTAATTGCACCACTATTTTGTACACCTTAGGTTTCAGCTTCTTTGATATTCTTCCGTCACACACTACACCTGACACTCTGTGACAGTTGGCTGCAGGGCCTCTGATTCTAGCTTTGACCTCCTTATTCAGACTTTCCCCTCCCAGATGCCTGTAGCTGTTAACCCGTTTCACTGTTTTTCCCTCTATCTCAGTTTTCATTTTCGTATGATTTCTTCAGTTTGCTGCTATGACAATTACTTTGTACTCAATTACATCCCATGTGCCTTCAGTTTTATATTCTAGTTCCCAATTATTTGCTGAAACTCCTGTTCTGAATCTGCTTTTAGTGCCATATTATCTGCATACAGCAACTTTTATCTGTCTTCTCCAACCTGTTTGTTAATGTAGTCTCACGGTAAATATGAACGGCAATGGGCTCAGAACTGAACCCTGATTCATGCCCACTCCCAATGGAGACCTCTTTGTTAGATCAAACAATGTTTGTGCTTGCGTCATTAGGTCCTTCTAGATAGCCTGCAGTAATTCTGCCGATGGTTATGGGACTTTGAACTATCATAGGACTGCCTAAATCACCTTCCTTGGGACAATTTCTTATGCTTTCTTCAAGTCTAGGATTGCCCATTTGGACTCTCCTTATCACCATCTTCTTCTCCACTATCTGTCTCACTGCAAACATTGGGTCAGTTGTACTGTAGCCTGATCTGAAACCAAACTGTGCATCTCTCATCTTAGTTTCTATTACTCTCTGTATTTATTTTTCCATCCCCTCTCCAATGTAACAGAATTTAATTCCTCTGTAGTGCCCAAAATTGTGACTGTCCCCTTTGTTCTTGTACACTGGCACAAGAATACTTGGTTTCCAGTCAGCTGTGATATGCTTTTTTCTCCATACTGTAATGATTACCCTGAGAAGCTATTTATCCCCTCATCTACTCAACATCTCAGTCATATCTGCTGTGATGTTATCTGATCCTGGTGCTTTCCCTAACTTCATTTTCATTAATGCTGTTTGTACTTCTTGGGTGGGTTCCTCTTCCTCTTCCATTGAAGAATGTGCAGGTTGCAGTCCAGCTTCATTTAGAAACTGCAGGAAATACTGATTCCATCTACCATTGATGTCATGTGGGCTGGCAAGCAGATTGTTGCTGCCACCTTTATGAATGGTGCCTGATGACCATCTTCTTTGTCTCTCCATCCTTGCAACCCGATCAGATTTCTTTGGGCCATCTGTTAGTTTTTAGAAGCTGGTAGGGTTTCTCTAGTACCTTGTTCTTTGCCATTGTGACTGCTCTCTTAGCCAGTGAGTATTACTTCCACTTCTTCCTGCACTCCTTTTTGGCAGCCTCCTGGATTTCTGCAAAGAAAAGAAGTTCCAAAAATATAAAAACCTTCAGATGGAGAACAATTACTTTAAAGAGTGCATTATTAACCATTTAGTTCCAAAAGGTCTTCATACATGGACATTTCTGAACTGGCTGGTTGAAGGAGGTGATTTTACATCTCAAATGGTTACCATTGTTCAATAGACATGGCTTTGAATTAATGTAAGCATTAATTAGAGCATATACAAAGGTTATGAACAAATTGGCTTTGGAACTTACACAATTGGGAGTTTCTATTAAAAATGACTTATCACATACATGAATGGAACAATATATGGACATTTTTCAAAGAATCGATAAGGGTATAGAGATCATTAAAGCAAGGAAAACAAAAAGTTAATTTGTAACAAAAATGATTATACAAACAAGCAGGCGTATTCATGGCCAGCTTAGTTAAGCAAGGGAAAGGGGAAAGTGTTTGATATGCAGAGAGGTTGGGTGCAAGCAACAACATCAGATTGATGAAGGGGCATTGAGAAAGTGAGCCCTTTTGATTCCCCCTGTGAAGATCTGACCATGTAGTGAATAAGAATTTCAACAGGGAGGATCCGTAACCATGCAGCAACACAGCCAGAGGTGAATAAGAACAATGGCTATAACTTGAATTTACAAGGGGAAAGGGGCTACAAGAAGAACAATTACAACAGACATTAACAGCACATGCCCCCCTCCTGAAACAGGTACTGTTATTTTATCAAAAAAAAAACAAAAAAAAAAACAATTTTAACATGTATAATACAGTCATTTAACAATTAGTGAAGACACGTTTTTCTTGCTGTTTACAAGGGGTTCCAAGTTGTCTCAAATGCAAGACTGTTTTTGCTGGACTGCTAGAATTTTATTGTTATATCAGAATTTTTGCAATATTGTTTAACTCAGGTACTATGGAAGAAATTGGTTGGTTATGAGAAAGGGAAATTATGTAGACAGAATAGATACAACCCCCAAATACATCTGGCGTTAGACTTATTTGAAAAACTAGTAGAAAATTATATTAGAGAATAGTATAATCCCAGAAGGAATTGTAATTTGCTGAAAGTGCTGGCTGAGGATAAAATAGTCAAAGAGATGAAGCAGGATAAAGGGGTGGGTTGGTACTAATGGACACAAAGAATTATATAATTGAGTTGATCACATGTCTTAATGATTTGAACACATATAGAATATCATTCATTAATTAAATTAATACTTATCAGAAAATTGACAAAATGTTGCACGATTTTTAATGCAAGGATTAATTTAAGAGGAATAGTTGGTATACTGTGGTGGTGGTGCTGCGGTAGCGTTGTCGCCTCACAGTTAGACGTTGCCCGTTCGATTCTCAGTTTGACCGTCTTCTGTGTGGTGACATGCGTGAACAGGCGTTCCTTCGTTGAAGGTTGTGCGTTAGGCCCGGCAAGCCAGCATGTAAAACTCTACTGCCAATCATTAGCGGACCGGAGTTCCGCTGTGGCGACCCCTAACCGGGAAAAGCCCAAAGACACAAAGTATAATTTTTGTTGGTATCTAAATCAGTGGAGCCAGCAATATTTAGAATTCCTAAAATACATAAGTCAATTGATTGTAGATGCATGCTGATCTATACACAGCCCTTATCACATAGATAGACAGATAGATAGATAGATAGATAGATAGATAGATAGATAGATATGTAGACGATTTGTGGGACAACATCATTATTTTCTAAAGGATTCATGGAATCTTAGTAGGTAATTGACTCCAGAATTGTTTGTAGAGGATGGCTTGTTTATTTCTATTGACATTACTGATTTATTTGTGGTCATCTCACAAGATACTGGCTTAGAATGGTTTAATGAATTGTATGTAAGTTTGATTGTATTACAAATGCTCAAGTTAGGATTTTGTGTACATTTTTGGAAATTGTATTATCAAAGAATTGTATCTGTTATGGAGGCTATGCCCCTATATATCTGAATACTAGAATAACATTTTGGTTAAAACAACCCCCCAGGATTCAATAAACTTTGTGTAGGCTTCAGGCAAAACCTACACAGAGTTTACATGTGTGCATGGTAATGCGAGGTGATGTGAGGCAAGCAGCAGTGCTCAATGCATATTCACACTGTGTATTGTGTTTAAGCTAGGTTTCTTGGTTGGCAACAGTGTTGCAGCCAGGAAACTGTGTAAGCAAGCACAGATAGCACTGATGGTCCGTTGTTTTGTGTGGAATGCCACAATGATCACCAGGGCTTCACAGATAGCTCTCAATCTCTTAGCGCAAGACATATGGACAAAGGCCAGCATAATGTTGGGATAATGACCCAGAAATAGGGACATATTTGCCCTATAGAATTGTGCCAGAATAACCAGGGGGTTCTGTTAAGATGCATGTTCTGAAGGCTTTGAAGTATGAAACTTAAATGTATGTAATATTGAGCCACAGTTCTGAGAATATCCCAGTGATATGGCAGAAAGCCACAAAATTGATAAGGAACACATCTGGGCATTTTGTGAAAATCTGGAGAGTTGACAGCTATGAATGCTAAGTATATGGTCAAAACACAGTACAGGACAGTGTATCTACATTGCAGAGTATTGTGATATCCCATTTCTGGCATTCTGTACTGAAGGTGTGTAAATGATCTGTAATGGTAAATGGACTGCCATGTAAAACACTCAGGGGAAGTGTGTGTATTGAATAGGGACACACAAATGAATTGTAAGAATGAACAAAGGGAACGAGGACACGTGAAACAACCTAATGTACAGCAGATGAGGGCATGTCAATGGAAGATGGTTATAGCAGCAACACCAATCACATATCTGTATGGTACAGTAGGGACTGCACAGTGAAAATGTGTATTATGTGACTATCACACATGGTGACATAACAATGGGATAAGCATCCTTACATGAAGAAAGAAGAGGATATCTATCAGGGATCTGATATACCGTTGGGGTAGGGTGCATATTGTGAAGCTGTGCAAACTGATTTGCCTGAATATGAGTGTAATCTCAGTAGAGGTCTCCAGCAAGTGGGACACGGGTAAAGGCTCATGGATAACATTAAAAGAACCAAGCACAATCATGGACAATATCAGAATAATACCACCAATAATCCCAAGGCTCTGACATAACATATGTGATTTAGAGTGAGCAGAGATGAGTCTGTACAAGCACACTTGTACAACTATTATGATACATCCACACTCTATGAGGGTAATCACACACACTATCCTGGCACTGTAACATCTGCTGGAGGTTGTTAGGAAGGACACTGCTATACCTGTATGTGACATTATGAGCAATACAGGCTAGATGACTGGTGTGCATGGCATATATGTATGGCACAATCCACACTGTCACAAATGATATCCATGGCATTAATGTTGTCCAACACCTATGTATGTAGTGTGTGCATCACCAGAACAGGTAGCACACATGCATCTGGTGTAACAACTTGATGGGGGTACTGCACCATCAGACAGTCATGTTTATGCCACAAAAAAGAATACCTAGGTATGGTCAATAAACTGTGTGACAGCTCACTGTGAGAAAGATGGTACACTTCAGTTACACATCAGTGAAAGGTGTGTAGGGAGGCACATGAAGAAGGGTGCATTGTACTCAGTTATTGGTGTGATGAAGTCTGGGAATTATGGAGATATTATGACCTCTGATGTGGATGTCCTGCACATACTCAGTACTTGTGTTACAAGGGAGTAGTCAGCACTGTGATCACAAGCTGGCGGATGTTTCAGTTACCATCTACCTCAGGACATAGGTCACATACCTATTGCTCTAATTATAGGGTGTGATGTCCACATTATACTTGGGTTGTGTGTTTGTTTTCCTGTTGTAACAAATTCCCCCATGTTTTCTTGTCATTGCAGATGTTATCATGGCTATGACAGCAATCTTTGGTATGTGTTGATACTGTCTGTGTTATACTAATATCACATTTGGAGTCAATGATTGTCCACAATCTCTAGTCCTTTAGGCAGCTGTTTGGACACAGTGTGTGTATGTCATCTATGATGTGCATCACTTAAATAATGGACAGGGAAGGGCTTAGCAGACAGCTCATATGTACAGACCTGATCACTGGGCCTGAGATATAGGTCACTTCACACATTGCAACATAGTGAGATGCCATGTATGTGATACACTGGTCTACTCACTTGGTGGCATAGCTGTTTATGGCCACATCCGACAGTGCTGATTTGTGTCAAATGGCTTGGCCTGATCAAGTTCCACAGGATGATAATGTCATCCTGCATGCCCTCGATGACCTATCTGAGGACATCCATCAGATGTAACAGACATGATGTCGCATTAACAACTCCCACAGGTCTGTTTCACACAGCCAGGTTATTACTAGTGTCCATTTAAACAAGGTCCATGATGACATGTTGGTCAACCTCACAGCTGAGGAAAGTCAAGATATGTCTATACATGCATGCATCAGGTGCTGTCCCCCCAACTCAGATGGATGCATGTTGATGTACACCCTTCTACAGGAACATAGCCCATGTGGAGGGTGTGTTGAAGTGTGTATTTAACCATATCAGGAAGGTGTGCATACTGAGTCATGCCATAGGTAATCTTTGATGTTGTCACAGCCCATTGATTCTGTGTGATAGGCCTGGATGAAGGTAAAACAATGCATACTGCCTATCTTGATCTGGCCAAAGATTTTGACACAATCTCCCATGCAGGTATCACTGAGAAAGTCTCCCAGATGGGGATTAACACTTATAGGTTCATAGGTTCATAGGGTCATAGGTTAGTACTAGGCTAACTGCCCTTGTGGGCCATTTTAAGCCTAGCCAATTATCCTATGTGAGAATCAAACCCTGCACTTTGTGTCTGCAAGGTAAACACCTTAACCATTATGCCATCCTCCCACCCCTATGTCACTAGATGGGTAACCAACTGGGTAACCAACAGAGCACATACTGTGAAAGATGGTGAATCAACATATACCAGTAGAGCTGTCACCACTGGCAAACCCCAAGGATCTGTGCTTGGCCCTTTACTGTTTAGAATGTGTCTCTTGACAGCTCAGGCTAAATTCCATGGCCCTTGGCTTACCAAGTTTACTGATTATTGCATATTGGATGCAATCGAGTTCATCAGTGATGATAACATACTACAGGAGGGACTAACATAGACAAATGATTGGTGACAAAGCCACACAATCTACAAATAAATGCAAAAATGTATATGTTGTCCTTCTGAAAAGTGGAATTTTGTGCTAATTACAACATTGACAACAGTCCTGCTATGCTGAAATCCAGTGATGCAAGCACTGGGAACACATATAGATAACAATCTGAACTTTGACCACCAAGTGTCCACACTGGTATTGAAAGCCTGTGTTGTGCACATCATAAGTCATGCCATCATATTCAGATCTTAGGATTGTAATACAGCACTGTACTCAAATCTCATCAGAGCACTAATAGAGTATAATGCTTCCTTTTGCATGTACCTCACCAGACACATGCAGCAGCTGGAGAGACCACAGGGGTTTCTCATCAAGAAAACACAGGGCTTACAAACCATGCCATGATGTATGTAGATAGATTGAAAGCCATGTGCCTGTAATCTGAATTGTATAGGATGAGGTAACTTCTGCCTGGCCTCCAGGCCAGTGTCTGATCCTGCCCTGGTGGGCACAGTGCATATCCACAAATCAAATATAGCTGATGATATCAACAGTATCTGCTGAGGAGAATATGTTAATAACAGTGTCCCACTTGCTGGTGTAAAAAGGCTCTCTGTAATGTCAAGCAAGAGCACACCTACACCCAGTTGACTGCAGTGAGAACAGAACCTCTGCCTAAGTACACAGACTGCAGAACCCACTACTTTATGCAAGCACCATGACACAAGTCTGACTTTTACAAGACTACAGGCCAACTTATAGTGGCTGACATCAGCAGGCCATGTTAGAGAGAAGATGTTGGGAGGGCTGCATGAAATAGATGTGCAGCATGTGCAAGTATCAAAACACTGTCCTGCCAATCCATGGCATTGGAGCAGTAACTGTAGGATACATACTTCTACTCTTCTGTTTAGACATACACACACACACACACACACACACACACACACACACACACACACACACACACACACACACACACAGTTGACTTCAGTGAGAACAGAACCCCTCACTAAGTACACAGACTACAGAATTTCAGTATTTATGTAAACGCCAATGCACAAGTCTGACTTTTACAAGACTGCAGGTCCACTTATAGTGGATGACATCAGCAGGCCATGTTGGAGAGAAGATGTTGGGAGGCCTACATAGGTTCATAGGTTCATAGGAGGTTACTAGCCTGATGGCCCTAGGATGTTTACAAGCCTAGCTGTGTAAAAACACATTACCCTTATTGAGCATAGTCAAATTGTCATTGTTAGCAGATGGATTTTGTGATCAACACTGGCTGGCCCTGTCCATGAAGGACATAGTTGCCACCCCATGGGTGAATTTACAATCACTCATCCAGTTGTCAAAGTTGTGCTTGAATAGTGTCATTGAGGAGCACTACTTCACATGCAGTGGGAGCCTATTACAGAGGAGTGTCAATTGCTGGGAGATATATCTGTCTCCCCAGCATGTTCTCTTTATGTCACAGGCTAGGATAAGATCCCTAGATCAAGTTATCCTTGTCCCATTTGGTTTGCAGATGTCCAGCATTTCCAGTAGGGGAGAGTCTGAGACTGCTCTGTAGGTCAGGCATAGGTCACCTTTCAGCAACCTGCATGATGATGAGTACAGTGACAGGTCTTTCAGTCTTTCCATGTATGTCATGTTTTGGATGCTTGGATTCTCCTGGTCACAAACCTCTGTGTTTTCTCCAGTTGCTGCAGATATCTGGTGAGGTACACACAGAAGGGAACATTATACTCAGTGATCTGATTAGGGTAGAGTACAGCAGAGCTATGACCTCCCTGGTCTTGGATGTGATGGCCTTATTTATTAGGTGCACAATATAGAATGTGTGTCTCACCACTATGGACACATAATGATTGAAGTATAGATTGCTATCAACATGTGTTCCCAAGTCTTGCAACACTGTGTTTGAGCTTAGAGGGTTGCTATGTATATCATAATTAGCAGGGGTACTTCACTGCCAAAGGGGACAAAGAGGCATTTTTTACCTTATGGTTCATTCTGTAAATTTGTGACCAATCATTTGTCTGTGTCAGGCCCTTCTGTTATATGTTAACATCATTGGGGGAGTCTGTATGACTGCATCCAGTTGACATTCATCTGCAAACTTGGTAAAAACAGACCATCTACCTTTCCTGAGCTTTAGAGAAATTTTTTTCCAAACAGTTGAGAGCCGAGCAAAGATCCTTGTGGTATTCCACTGGTAAGTGGTCTAGTGGTCCCCAACTTTGACAGTATTTGTTCTGCCAGTGAGCCAGTTGGCTATCCATTTACTAATGTATGTGTTAATTCCCAGATAGGAGATTTTTCTCTATGATACTTGAATAGGAGATAGGTTAAAAGACTTTGGATAACTCATCATAGGCGGTATGCCCTGTTATCCCTCATCCAGGTCTTTGAGGATAGTATCAGAGAAGTCCACTAAGTTTAATAAGCAAGATCAGAGCTACCCTTGACAAAACCAAATTGGGTTGGGTAAAGTGTGTTGAAGGTCACCTATGTCCCTGTGGATAAGGTCCATGTTGATTCCTTCCCTAGCCTTGCACATAAGGCTTTTTAGGCTTATTGGTCAGTAGTTCTAGTTCTGCATGTTACCAGATTGATGTGCATTGCATATCACACATTTGATATTGATTTTTGTAGTGTACATGATATATGTATGGAAAAGGTACTTGGGGGAGGCAACACATGGGTGTGTTATAAATATATGACATGGTTAGATAGGGCCTTCAGTTTGTTTCCACATGTAATTTCATGTTATAGACAGGAAATGGACAGTAAACAGCAGTAATACTTAGTAATATTTACTTTTCCATAGCAAGGTGAGCAACGGGTTTGCCCAATGGTTGGCAAAGTGTTTGCACATGTGAAATACACATTTCTAATACTATCCATGTTAGAGCATAGCTAAGCAGTGTGCAAACGTGAACCACATTGCTAAAGTGTGGGAGAGAGTACTTAGTGTATGAAACACACCTGCTGCTTAAATTACTTTGTGGCAGCAGGTGTAAGTGCATTGACACATTCCTTTTTGAGCCCAGACAATACTGGGTTTGAATCTAGGTGTATCCAATACTTTTAAAGACTTTTAAATAAATATTGCTAATGCAATGACATGAATTCTTTATAGTACATGTGTTGCTGTGTGTTGGCATAGCATAGCGGGGCTAAGCAGCATTATGCAGAGGTAAAAAGAGAAGTAAATCCAACCAATCAACCATTGCAGTTGCTGTATAAAATCTTGGATTTTATTCAAAGAAGGAAAATAAAAAAACACAGACGCAAGGCTAAAACACAGATAAGGGCTTTCACGCCTTTCTAAACAGGCGTTTCATCAGATCTAAAAACTGTTACAAACAAACCATCTTTTAAACACAGTTACCTCACCAAGTCACGTGTTCTAAGAATTGGTCTTAAAGGGACAGTTCCATTAAGTCCCTTCCTACCATCTGCATGTAATTCTAGAATCCACTTCATCTCTTTACATTCTATTTTATTCCTTAGACCACCTTTTCTATTGCTAGGTGTAAGTAATACCAAAACTAAAAACTTAGAAGTATGACTGGTGTCATTCTCTAGAACATGTTTATGCAGTGCATTACGAACATCATTCTTCCTGATGTCATTTAAATGTTCTCTGATTCTGTCTTTCAAACATCTGTTTGTCTTACTTACATAGCAGGATTCACATTTCACACAGAATGACAAATATACTAGATTTTGACTTTTGCAATTTGCTTAAAAACGAAAGACATAACTCTTCTTACTCACTGGCTGTACATAGGAATCACTGCTATGAATATATTTGTACATGTTGCAATCTCTACATGGAAATGTACCACATTTATCAGAGTCAGAAACATTATTAGTGGATTTATAACGCAGCAACTGTTTTAATGATCTATCGCTCTTATAGCAAAACTGGGGTGCATTACCAAGTACTGGCCTATACCGGTCACCGTGTTACCTTCAGAAACAGAACAGGTATGTCAGACACTATTACAGTTGTGGGTGTGGCTGGGTAGCAGGTAGGTGATCCTGGAGAATGAAAGCTGAAGAAATAGACATCCAGAAGAGTAAGTCAGCAGTAAGGCAGTACAGAGCTGTAATAGTTGGAGAGAAGGTAAGAACATGTGATAGAAAAGTGGAGATAAAAACAGGTAAACTGAGCCGCCCAAACAGGTGAAAAGTCTAGTAGATGAGAATGCGAGTTTTGTGTAAGTGAAGATGGATGTTAAAGTAAGAGAGCAGGAGGTTGCAGCAAGACAAGATACTGGATGTTAGGTATTACAGAGAGACAGAAGCATATGGTGTTTCTTTAAATTTACTGTCTCTTTACTAGCTCTAAAAGGAGAGGTCCTTATCTTATTTTCCCCATCAGAAATTGGATGTAGTGATTGAACAGCATAAAGCTATAGTAGACTGTATCCTGCTGCTTTCCGAAGGCTGAGCACTTAAATGCAGTGGTTGGTTGGTTAAAGCATGACTTTCTACTGCTGTTGTAAGGTCAGTATTCCTTATATGGCTGACTTGTAATGCTCTTATTGGTTAATGTCACTACATGTTAGCTGTTTATTAAGCTAGTTTCTGGAAATCTGTCTGAATTTTGCCTAAGTCTCATTTGTATGTGGCGAGTCACACTGGCTGATCCATGTTTCTGTATTCTGTACCAGGAATTGAAAGATGTATTTTAATTTTGCCTTTTTCACTTAGTGGAACCAAACACATGGCTCTGTGGCTGCTTTAATGAAATAAAAGCTATACTTTTAAAACATTTTCTAGGGATTCAACTATTTTGTTCAGTCTCCTGAAAAAAAATGCAATTTATACAGGTTCACATACCATTTTAATTCAGTACTTAAGTGTCATTTTGTCTTTGGGCAGTTTTTAGGTCCGTAATGTAACTGCTTTGCAAAAACTGAATAAGTACAATTCTGTACATGAAAATAACAATCTGTTACTGACATAAAAGTGTTTTTATAAAAGTGAAGTAATACATGAAAAACCTGGTTTATTTTTAAAGTGAAATGACAAGTGTTTATAAGAAGCTGATAGCTATAGAAATGTGCTACAAATAATAATAATAATGTGGTCAACTTCCAGTTAGAGTTGCAATTAAGAAACTAGCTAAGACTAGAAATACAGCCAGTATAACTGAAAGCACAAGCAACAGAGGTAATAGCAGCCATAGCCAGTTAAACTAAACCGTACATAGAAGATCACTAGATATTCCTAGGCTTCCAATGTGTGACTGTGACTATTGTATGTGCAACATAAGCTGCAACAGTTGAGATATGTGCCAGGAATCGTAACTGTGCCACTATCCTGAATATAATCACAGGTGAGAAGTTGAAAGCATTCTTATTGCATGTTTTGGGAGATAAGGTTTACCTAATATATCAAATGTAAAAGAAACATTTGGAGATGTAAAAGAGAAGTTAGAAAATCACTTCAAACCTAAGAACAATGTACAGTGTGAAGTACAGAAATCCACAATTGTTCTGCAGCAAGGAAATGAAATAGCACACCTGTATTATGTTAAGAGCATCTGTAAAAAATTGTGAATCATTTCTGAGATTTTGTTAAGGAAATAAAAAATATAATGGAGACATGCAGCTTTAGAAGAGTGCAGAGAAAGGCATTACCAAATCTAAATATGAAAGATTTTGACACAATCTCCCATGCAGGTATCACTGAGAAACTCTCCCAGCTGGGGATTAACACTTATAGGTTCATAGGGTCATAGGTTAGTACTAGGCTAACTGCCCTTGTGGGCCATTTTAAGCCTAGCCAATTATCCTATGTGAGAATCAAACCCTGCACTTTGTGTCTGCAAGGTAAACACCTTAACCATTATGCCATCCTCCCACCCCTATGTCACTAGATGGGTAACCAACTGGGTCACCAACAGAGCACATACTGTGAAAGATGGTGAATCAACATATACCAGTAGAGCTGTCACCATTGGCAAACCCCAAGGATTTGTGCTTGGCCCTTTACTGTTTAGAATGTGTCTCTTGACAGCTCAGGCTAAATTCCATGACCCTTGGATTACCAAGTTTACTGATTATTGCATATTGGATGCAATCATTGAGTTCATCAGTGATGATAACATACTACAGGAGGGACTAACATATACAAATGATTGGTGACAAAGCCACACAATCTACAAATAAATGCATAAATATATATATTGTCCTTCTGAAAAGTGGAATTTTGTGCTAATTACAACATTGACAACAGTCCTGCTAAGCTGAAAACCCGGTGATGCAAGCACTGGGAACACATATAGATAACAATCTGAACTTTGACCACCAAGTGTCCACACTGGTATTGAAAGCCTGTGTTGTGCACATCATAAGTCATGCCATCATATTCAGATCTTAGGATTGTAATACAGCACTGTACTCAAATCTCATCAGAGCACTAATAGAGTATAATGCTTCCTTTTGCATGTACCTCACCAGACACATGCAGCAGCTGGAGAGACCACAGGGGTTTCTCATCAAGAAAACACAGGGCTTACAAACCATGCCATGATGTATGTAGATAGATTGAAAGCCATGTGCCTGTAATCTGAATTGTATAGGATGAGGTAACTTCTGCCTGGCCTCCAGGCCAGTGTCTGATCCTGCCCTGGTGGGCACAGTGCATATCCACAAATCAAATATAGCTGATGATATCAACAGTATCTGCTGAGGAGAATATGTTAATAACAGTGTCCCACTTGCTGGTTTAAAAAGGCTCTCTGTAATGTCAAGCAAGAGCACACCTACACCCAGTTGACTGCAGTGAGAACAGAACCTCTGCCTAAGTACACAGACTGCAGAACTCACTACTTTATGCAAGCACCATGACACAAGTCTGACTTTTACAAGACTACAGGTCAACTTATAGTGGCTGACATCAGCAGGCCATGTTAGAGAGAAGATGTTGGGAGGGCTGCATGAAAAAGATGTGCAGCATGTGCAAGTATCAAAACACTGTCCTGCCAATCCATGGCATTGGAGCAGTAACTGTAGGATACATACTTCTACTCTTCTGTCTAGATACACACACACACACACACACACACACACACACACACACACACACACACACACACACACACACACACACACACACACACACACACACACACACACACACACACACACACACACACACACACACACACACACACACAGTTGACTTCAGTGAGAACAGAATCCCTCACTAAGTACACAGACTACAGAATTTCAGTATTTATGTAAACGCCAATGCACAAGTCTGACTTTTACAAGACTGCAGGTCCACTTATAGTGGATGACATCAGCAGGCCATGTTGGAGAGAAGATGTTGGGAGGCCTACATAGGTTCATAGGTTCATAGGAGGTTACTAGCCTGATGGCCCTAGGATGTTTACAAGCCTAGCTGTGTAAAAACACATTACCCTTATTGAGCATAGTCAAATTGTCATTGTTAGCAGATGGATTTTGTGATCAACACTGACTGGCCCTGTCCATGAAGGACATAGTTGCCACCCCATGGGTGAATTTACAATCACTCATCCAGTTGTCAAAGTTGTGCTTGAATAGTGTCATTGAGGAGCACTACTTCACATGCAGTGGGAGCCTATTACAGAGGAGTGTCAATTGCTGGGAGATATATCTGTCTCCCCAGCATGTTCTCTTTATGTCACAGGCTAGGATAAGATCCCTAGATCAAGTTATCCTTGTCCCATTTGGTTTGCAGATGTCCAGCATTTCCAGTAGGGGAGGGTCTGAGACTGCTCTGTAGGTCAGGCATAGGTCACCTTTTAGCAGCCTGCATGATGATGAGTACAGTGACAGGTCTTTCAGTCTTTCCATGTATGTCATGTTTTGGATGCCTTGGATTCTCCTGGTCACAAACCTCTGTGTTTTCTCCAGTTGCTGCAGATATCTGGTGAGGTACACACAGAAGGGAACATTATACTCAGTGATCTGATTAGGGTAGAGTACAGCAGAGCTATGACCTCCCTGGTCTTGGATGTGATGGCCTTATTTATTAGGTGCACAATATAGAATGTGTGTCTCACCACTATGGACACATAATGATTGAAGTATAGATTGCTATCAACATGTGTTCCCAAGTCTTGCAACACTGTGTTTGAGCTTAGAGGGTTGCTATGTATATCATAATTAGCATGGTACTTCACTGCCAAAGGGGACAAAGAGGCATTTTTTACCTTATGGTTCATTCTGTAAGTTTGTGACCAATCATTTGTCTGTGTCAGCCCCTTCTGTTATATGTTAACATCATTGGGGGAGTCTATATGACTGCATCCAGTTGACATTCATCTGCAAACTTGTTAAAAACAGACCATCTACCTTTCCTGAGCTTTAGAGAAATTTTTTTCCAAACAGTTGAGAGCCGAGCAAAGATCCTTGTGGTATTCCACTGGTAAGTGGTCTAGTGGTCCCCAACTTTGACAGTATTTGTTCTGCCAGTGAGCCAGTTGGCTATCCATTTACTAATGTATGTGTTAATTCCCAGATAGGAGATTTTCTCTATGATACTTGAATAGGAGATAGGTTAAAAGACTTTGGATAACTCATCATAGGCGGTATGCCCTGTTATCCCTCATCCAGGTCTTTGAGGATAGTATCAGAGAAGTCCACTAAGTTTAATAAGCAAGATCAGAGCTACCCTTGACAAAACCAAATTGGGTTGGGTAAAGTGTGTTGAAGGTCACCTATGTCCCTGTGGATAAGGTCCATGTTGATTCCTTCCCTAGCCTTGCACATAAGGCTTTTTAGGCTTATTGGTCAGTAGTTCTAGTTCTGCATGTTACCAGATTGATGTGCATTGCATATCACACATTTGATATTGATTTTTGTAGTGTACATGATATATGTATGGAAAAGGTACTTGGGGGAGGCAACACATGGGTGTGCTATAAATATATGACATGGTTAGATAGGGCCTTCAGTTTGTTTCCACATGTAATTTCATGTCATAGACAGGAAATGGACAGTAAACAGCAGTCATACTTAGTAATATTTACTTTTCCATAGCAAGGTGAGCAACGGGTTTGCCCAATGGTTGGCAAAGTGTTTGCACATGTGAAATACACATTTCTAATACTATCCATGTTAGAGCATAGCTAAGCAGTGTGCAAACGTGAACCACATTGCTAAAGTGTGGGAGAGAGTACTTAGTGTATGAAACACACCTGCTGCTTAAATGACTTTGTGGCAGCAGGTGTAAGTGCTTTGACACATTCCTTTTTGAGCCCAGACAATACTGGGTTTGAATCTAGGTGTATCCAATACTTTTAAAGACTTTTAAATAAATATTGCTAATGCAATGACATGAATTCTTTATAGTACATGTGTTGCTGTGTGTTGGCATAGCATAGCGGGGCTAAGCAGCATTATGCAGAGGTAAAAAGAGAAGTAAATCCAACCAATCAACCATTGCAGTTGCTGTATAAAATCTTGGATTTTATTCAAAGAAGGAAAATAAAAAAAACACAGACACAAGGCTAAAACACAGATAAGGGCTTTCACGCCTTTCTAAACAGGCGTTTCATCAGATCTAAAAACTGTTACAAACAAACCATCTTTTAAACACAGTTACCTCACCAAGTCACGTGTTCTAAGAATTGGTCTTAAAGGGACAGTTCCATTAAGTCCCTTCCTACCATCTGCATGTAATTCTAGAATCCACTTCATCTCTTTACATACTATTTTATTCCTTAGACCACCTTTTCTATTGCTAGGTGTAAGTAATACCAAAACTAAAAACTTAGAAGTATGACTGGTGTCATTCTCTAGAACATGTTTATGCAGTGCATTACGAACATCATTCTTCCTGATGTCATTTAAATGTTCTCTGATTCTGTCTTTCAAACATCTGTTTGTCTTACTTACATAGCAGGATTCACATTTCACACAGAATGACAAATATACTAGATTTTAACTTTTGCAATTTGCTTAAAAACGAAAGACATAACTCTTCTTACTCACTGGCTGTACATAGGAATCACTGCTATGAATATATTTGTACATGTTGCAATCTCTACATGGAAATGTACCACATTTATCAGAGTCAGAAACATTATTAGTGGATTTATAACGCAGCAACTGTTTTAATGATCTATCGCTCTTATAGCAAAACTGGGGTGCATTACCAAGTACTGGCCTATACCTGTCACCGTGTTACCTTCAGAAACAGAACAGGTATGTCAGACACTGTTACAGTTGTGGGTGTGGCTGGGTAGCAGGTAGGTGATCCTGGAGAATGAAAGCTGAAGAAATAGACATCCAGAAGAGTAAGTCAGCAGTAAGGCAGTACAGAGCTGTAATAGTTGGAGAGAAGGTAAGAACATGTGATAGAAAAGTGGAGATAAAAACAGGTAAACTGAGCTGCCCAAACAGGTGAAAAGTCTAGTAGATGAGAATGCGAGTTTTGTGTAAGTGAAGATGGATGTTAAAGTAAGAGAGCAGGAGGTTGCAGCAAGACAAGATACTGGATGTTAGGTATTACAGAGAGACAGAAGCATATGGTGTTTCTTTAAATTTACTGTCTCTTTACTAGCTCTAAAAGGAGAGGTCCTTATCTAATTTTCCCCATCAGAAATTGGATGTAGTGATTGAACAGCATAAAGCTATAGTAGACTGTATCCTGCTGCTTTCCCAAGGCTGAGCACTTAAATGCAGTGGTTGGTTGGTTAAAGCATGACTTTCTACTGCTGTTGTAAGGTCAGTATTCCTTATATGGCTGACTTGTAATGCTCTTATTGGTTAATGTCACTACATGTTAGCTGTTTATTAAGCTAGTTTCTGGAAATCTGTCTGAATTTTGCCTAAGTCTCATTTGTATGTGGCGAGTCACACTGGCTGATCCATGTTTCTGTATTCTGTACCAGGAATTGAAAGATGTATTTTAATTTTGCCTTTTTCACTTAGTGGAACCAAACACATGGCTCTGTGGCTGCTTTAATGAAATAAAAGCTATACTTTTAAAACATTTTCTAGGGATTCAACTATTTTGTTCAGTCTCCTGAAAAAAAATGCAATTTATACAGGTTCACATACCATTTTAATTCAGTACTTAAGTGTCATTTTGTCTTTGGGCAGTTTTAGGTCCGTAATGTAACTGCTTTGCAAAAACTGAATAAGTACAATTCTGTACATGAAAATAACAATCTGTTACTGACATAAAAGTGTTTTTATAAAAGTGAAGTAATACATGAAAAACCTGGTTTATTTTTAAAGTGAAATGACAAGTGTTTATAAGAAGCTGATAGCTATAGAAATGTGCTACAAATAATAATAATAATGTGGTCAACTTCCAGTTAGAGTTGCAATTAAGAAACTAGCTAAGACTAGAAATACAGCCAGTATAACTGAAAGCACAAGCAACAGAGGTAATAGCAGCCATAGCCAGTTAAACTAAACAGTACATAGAAGATCACTAGATATTCCTAGGCTTCCAATGTGTGACTGTGACTATTGTATGTGCAACATAAGCTGCAACAGTTGAGATATGTGCCAGGAATCGTAACTGTGCCACTATCCTGAATATAATCACAGGTGAGAAGTTGAAAGCATTCTTATTGCATGTTTTGGGAGATAAGGTTTACCTAATATATCAAATGTAAAAGAAACATTTGGAGATGTAAAAGAGAAGTTAGAAAATCACTTCAAACCTAAGAACAATGTACAGTGTGAAGTACAGAAATCCACAATTGTTCTGCAGCAAGGAAATGAAATAGCACACCTGTATTATGTTAAGAGCATCTGTAAAAAATTGTGAATCATTTCTGAGATTTTGTTAAGGAAATAAAAAATATAATGGAGACATGCAGCTTTAGAAGAGTGCAGAGAAAGGCATTACCAAATCTAAATATGAAAGATTTTGACACAATCTCCCATGCAGGTATCACTGAGAAACTCTCCCAGCTGGGGATTAACACTTATAGGTTCATAGGGTCATAGGTTAGTACTAGGCTAACTGCCCTTGTGGGCCATTTTAAGCCTAGCCAATTATCCTATGTGAGAATCAAACCCTGCACTTTGTGTCTGCAAGGTAAACACCTTAACCATTATGCCATCCTCCCACCCCTATGTCACTAGATGGGTAACCAACTGGGTCACCAACAGAGCACATACTGTGAAAGATGGTGAATCAACATATACCAGTAGAGCTGTCACCATTGGCAAACCCCAAGGATTTGTGCTTGGCCCTTTACTGTTTAGAATGTGTCTCTTGACAGCTCAGGCTAAATTCCATGACCCTTGGATTACCAAGTTTACTGATTATTGCATATTGGATGCAATCATTGAGTTCATCAGTGATGATAACATACTACAGGAGGGACTAACATATACAAATGATTGGTGACAAAGCCACACAATCTACAAATAAATGCATAAATATATATATTGTCCTTCTGAAAAGTGGAATTTTGTGCTAATTACAACATTGACAACAGTCCTGCTATGCTGAAATCCAGTGATGCAAGCACTGGGAACACATATAGATAACAATCTGAACTTTGACCACCAAGTGTCCACACTGGTATTGAAAGCCTGTGTTGTGCACATCATAAGTCATGCCATCATATTCAGATCTTAGGATTGTAATACAGCACTGTACTCAAATCTCATCAGAGCACTAATAGAGTATAATGCTTCCTTTTGCATGTACCTCACCAGACACATGCAGCAGCTGGAGAGACCACAGGGTTTCTCATCAAGAAAACACAGGGCTTACAAACCATGCCATGATGTATGTAGATAGATTGAAAGCCATGTGCCTGTAATCTGAATTGTATAGGATGAGGTAACTTCTGCCTGGCCTCCAGGCCAGTGTCTGATCCTGCCCTGGTGGGCACAGTGCATATCCACAAATCAAATATAGCTGATGATATCAACAGTATCTGCTGAGGAGAATATGTTAATAACAGTGTCCCACTTGCTGGTGTAAAAAGGCTCTCTGTAATGTCAAGCAAGAGCACACCTACACCCAGTTGACTGCAGTGAGAACAGAACCTCTGCCTAAGTACACAGACTGCAGAACTCACTACTTTATGCAAGCACCATGACACAAGTCTGACTTTTACAAGACTACAGGTCAACTTATAGTGGCTGACATCAGCAGGCCATGTTAGAGAGAAGATGTTGGGAGGGCTGCATGAAAAAGATGTGCAGCATGTGCAAGTATCAAAACACTGTCCTGCCAATCCATGGCATTGGAGCAGTAACTGTAGGATACATACTTCTACTCTTCTGTCTAGATACACACACACACACACACACACACACACACACACACACACACACACACACACACACACACACACACACACACACACACACACACACACACGCACACACACACACACACACAGTTGACTTCAGTGAGAACAGAATCCCTCACTAAGTACACAGACTACAGAATTTCAGTATTTATGTAAACGCCAATGCACAAGTCTGACTTTTACAAGACTGCAGGTCCACTTATAGTGGATGACATCAGCAGGCCATGTTGGAGAGAAGATGTTGGGAGGCCTACATAGGTTCATAGGTTCATAGGAGGTTACTAGCCTGATGGCCCTAGGATGTTTACAAGCCTAGCTGTGTAAAAACACATTACCCTTATTGAGCATAGT
This sequence comes from Protopterus annectens, assembly GCF_019279795.1. Lineage (NCBI taxonomy): Eukaryota > Metazoa > Chordata > Ceratodontiformes > Protopteridae > Protopterus > Protopterus annectens. The sequence goes on along the minus strand of NC_056725.1, from coordinate 934,972,781 downwards.
CAAATTGTCATTGTTAGCAGATGGATTTTGTGATCAACACTGACTGGCCCTGTCCATGAAGGACATAGGTGCCACTCAGGGGTGAATTTACAATCACTCATCCAGTTGTCAAAGTTGTGCTTGAATAGTGTCATTGAGGAGCACTACTTCACATGCAGTGGGAGCCTATTACAGAGGAGTGTCAATTGCTGGGAGATATATCTGTCTCCCCAGCATGTTCTCTTTATGTCACAGGCTAGGATAAGATCCCTAGATCAAGTTATCCTTGTCCCATTTGGTTTGCAGATGTCCAGCATTTCCAGTAGGGGAGGGTCTGAGACTGCTCTGTAGGTCAGGCATAGGTCACCTTTTAGCAGCCTGCATGATGATGAGTACAGTGACAGGTCTTTCAGTCTTTCCATGTATGTCATGTTTTGGATGCCTTGGATTCTCCTGGTCACAAACCTCTGTGTTTTCTCCAGTTGCTGCAGATATCTGGTGAGGTACACACAGAAGGGAACATTATACTCAGTGATCTGATTAGGGTAGAGTACAGCAGAGCTATGACCTCCCTGGTCTTGGATGTGATGGCCTTATTTATTAGGTGCACAATATAGAATGTGTGTCTCACCACTATGGACACATAATGATTGAAGTATAGATTGCTATCAACATGTGTTCCCAAGTCTTGCAACACTGTGTTTGAGCTTAGAGGGTTGCTATGTATATCATAATTAGCATGGTACTTCACTGCCAAAGGGGACAAAGAGGCATTTTTTACCTTATGGTTCATTCTGTAAGTTTGTGACCAATCATTTGTCTGTGTCAGCCCCTTCTGTTATATGTTAACATCATTGGGGGAGTCTATATGACTGCATCCAGTTGACATTCATCTGCAAACTTGTTAAAAACAGACCATCTACCTTTCCTGAGCTTTAGAGAAATTTTTTTCCAAACAGTTGAGAGCCGAGCAAAGATCCTTGTGGTATTCCACTGGTAAGTGGTCTAGTGGTCCCCAACTTTGACAGTATTTGTTCTGCCAGTGAGCCAGTTGGCTATCCATTTACTAATGTATGTGTTAATTCCCAGATAGGAGATTTTCTCTATGATACTTGAATAGGAGATAGGTTAAAAGACTTTGGATAACTCATCATAGGCGGTATGCCCTGTTATCCCTCATCCAGGTCTTTGAGGATAGTATCAGAGAAGTCCACTAAGTTTAATAAGCAAGATCAGAGCTACCCTTGACAAAACCAAATTGGGTTGGGTAAAGTGTGTTGAAGGTCACCTATGTCCCTGTGGATAAGGTCCATGTTGATTCCTTCCCTAGCCTTGCACATAAGGCTTTTTAGGCTTATTGGTCAGTAGTTCTAGTTCTGCATGTTACCAGATTGATGTGCATTGCATATCACACATTTGATATTGATTTTTGTAGTGTACATGATATATGTATGGAAAAGGTACTTGGGGGAGGCAACACATGGGTGTGCTATAAATATATGACATGGTTAGATAGGGCCTTCAGTTTGTTTCCACATGTAATTTCATGTCATAGACAGGAAATGGACAGTAAACAGCAGTCATACTTAGTAATATTTACTTTTCCATAGCAAGGTGAGCAACGGGTTTGCCCAATGGTTGGCAAAGTGTTTGCACATGTGAAATACACATTTCTAATACTATCCATGTTAGAGCATAGCTAAGCAGTGTGCAAACGTGAACCACATTGCTAAAGTGTGGGAGAGAGTACTTAGTGTATGAAACACACCTGCTGCTTAAATGACTTTGTGGCAGCAGGTGTAAGTGCTTTGACACATTCCTTTTTGAGCCCAGACAATACTGGGTTTGAATCTAGGTGTATCCAATACTTTTAAAGACTTTTAAATAAATATTGCTAATGCAATGACATGAATTCTTTATAGTACATGTGTTGCTGTGTGTTGGCATAGCATAGCGGGGCTAAGCAGCATTATGCAGAGGTAAAAGAGAAGTAAATCCAACCAATCAACCATTGCAGTTGCTGTATAAAATCTTGGATTTTATTCAAAGAAGGAAAATAAAAAAAACACAGACGCAAGGCTAAAACACAGATAAGGGCTTTCACGCCTTTCTAAACAGGCGTTTCATCAGATCTAAAAACTGTTACAAACAAACCATCTTTTAAACACAGTTACCTCACCAAGTCACGTGTTCTAAGAATTGGTCTTAAAGGGACAGTTCCATTAAGTCCCTTCCTACCATCTGCATGTAATTCTAGAATCCACTTCATCTCTTTACATACTATTTTATTCCTTAGACCACCTTTTCTATTGCTAGGTGTAAGTAATACCAAAACTAAAAACTTAGAAGTATGACTGGTGTCATTCTCTAGAACATGTTTATGCAGTGCATTACGAACATCATTCTTCCTGATGTCATTTAAATGTTCTCTGATTCTGTCTTTCAAACATCTGTTTGTCTTACTTACATAGCAGGATTCACATTTCACACAGAATGACAAATATACTAGATTTTAACTTTTGCAATTTGCTTAAAACGAAAGACATAACTCTTCTTACTCACTGGCTGTACATAGGAATCACTGCTATGAATATATTTGTACATGTTGCAATCTCTACATGGAAATGTACCACATTTATCAGAGTCAGAAACATTATTAGTGGATTTATAACGCAGCAACTGTTTTAATGATCTATCGCTCTTATAGCAAAACTGGGGTGCATTACCAAGTACTGGCCTATACCTGTCACCGTGTTACCTTCAGAAACAGAACAGGTATGTCAGACACTGTTACAGTTGTGGGTGTGGCTGGGTAGCAGGTAGGTGATCCTGGAGAATGAAAGCTGAAGAAATAGACATCCAGAAGAGTAAGTCAGCAGTAAGGCAGTACAGAGCTGTAATAGTTGGAGAGAAGGTAAGAACATGTGATAGAAAAGTGGAGATAAAAACAGGTAAACTGAGCTGACCAAACAGGTGAAAAGTCTAGTAGATGAGAATGCGAGTTTTGTGTAAGTGAAGATGGATGTTAAAGTAAGAGAGCAGGAGGTTGCAGCAAGACAAGATACTGGATGTTAGGTATTACAGAGAGACAGAAGCATATGGTGTTTCTTTAAATTTACTGTCTCTTTACTAGCTCTAAAAGGAGAGGTCCTTATCTAATTTTCCCCATCAGAAATTGGATGTAGTGATTGAACAGCATAAAGCTATAGTAGACTGTATCCTGCTGCTTTCCCAAGGCTGAGCACTTAAATGCAGTGGTTGGTTGGTTAAAGCATGACTTTCTACTGCTGTTGTAAGGTCAGTATTCCTTATATGGCTGACTTGTAATGCTCTTATTGGTTAATGTCACTACATGTTAGCTGTTTATTAAGCTAGTTTCTGGAAATCTGTCTGAATTTTGCCTAAGTCTCATTTGTATGTGGCGAGTCACACTGGCTGATCCATGTTTCTGTATTCTGTACCAGGAATTAAAAGATGTATTTTAATTTTGCCTTTTTCACTTAGTGGAACCAAACAAATGGCTCTGTGGCTGCTTTAATGAAATAAAAGCTATACTTTTAAAACATTTTCTAGGGATTCAACTATTTTGTTCAGTCTCCTGAAAAAAAATGCAATTTATACAGGTTCACATACCATTTTAATTCAGTACTTAAGTGTCATTTTGTTTTGGGCAGTTTTTAGGTCTGTAATGTAACTGCTTTGCAAAAACTGAATAAGTACAATTCTGTACATGAAAATAACAATCTGTTACTGACATAAAAGTGTTTTTATAAAAGTGAAGTAATACATGAAAAACCTGGTTTGTTTTTAAAGTGAAATGACAAGTGTTTATAAGAAGCTGATAGCTATAGAAATGTGCTACAAATAATAATAATAATGTGGTCAACTTCCAGTTAGAGTTGCAATTAAGAAACTAGCTAAGACTAGAAATACAGCCAGTATAACTGAAAGCACAAGCAACAGAGGTAATAGCAGCCATAGCCAGTTAAACTAAACAGTACATAGAAGATCACTAGATATTCCTAGGCTTCCAATGTGTGACTGTGACTATTGTATGTGCAACATAAGCTGCAACAGTTGAGATATGTGCCAGGAATCGTAACTGTGCCACTATCCTGAATATAATCACAGGTGAGAAGTTGAAAGCATTCTTATTGCATGTTTTGGGAGATAAGGTTTACCTAATATATCAAATGTAAAAGAAACATTTGGAGATGTAAAAGAGAAGTTAGAAAATCACTTCAAACCTAAGAACAATGTACAGTGTGAAGTACAGAAATCCACAATTGTTCTGCAGCAAGGAAATGAAATAGCACACCTGTATTATGTTAAGAGCATCTGCAAAAAAATTGTGAATCATTTCTGAGATTTTGTTAAGGAAATAAAAAATATAATGGAGACATGCAGCTTTAGAAGAGTGCAGAGAAAGGCATTACCAAATCTAAATATGGCATGAGATCATAGCTCTCAACCTCTTACAGCAAGACGTCTGGACAAAGCCATAAATAACGGGGGGACAGAGGCCCAAAAATAGGGACGATTTTTAAATATTTCTCTTACAAACTTAATAAAGTTTATAGAACAACAAGTTTTGCATTAGCTCGAATTTTCTGAAGGGTATGAAGTCTGAATCTCAAATGCCTGTCATTATTTTCTGACTTCAGCCCTAACCATGTGGCAATGATTTGCCAGAAAATCACAATTTTAGGACTAACAAGCCAAAAATATGAGGAAAAAAATCTGGACATTCTGCGAAAATCCATACAGTTGAGAGGCATGCATGAGATGCAAATCTTTGATTTTGTAAAGTTACTACAAATTTTAGAAATTCATGCCACTGTGAGAAGTACAGAAAACAAAATGCATTACCACAATGGAAAGTATTAAATAACAGTATGTGGATATAAATAATAAATAAAAACAAACAAATAAATAAATAAAGTCTTTATGTGTGAACTTGGCTCCCTGACTAGGACCTAGATAGTGTGAGTTCAGGTAGTGGCTAAGGGGCTGGAGGTGCCAGTCAAGGGGGATGGGATGCCAGCTCACCCATCCTGACCTTTTGGAATATTGACATCTAATTTAGAGGAATGTGATGTGTAGCACTACAGGCCATGTACATACTTGGCAATGCCAAGTTACTCCTGTGCAGTAGTCTTCACTGGTCATAGCTGGGAACATGTATGTACACACGGGAAGGTGTATCAAGCCTTTCTATCTACTGCCAGGGGACAGATTTAGGGCACGAGCCAGGAAAATGACCTTGACGGTTGCTTTAATAATGGCTTCTGTGATTACCTCTCACTTTGTAATGATTGAATTGATCATAGAGGGTTGATGATCCTCAGATCATGAGAAGATACAATTTAATATTTAAATGTGTGTGTAGATATGTAGATATAGCTACACACACACACACACACACACACACACACACACACACACACACACACACACACACACACACACACACACACACACACACACACACTCTCTCTGTCTCTCTCTCATATATAAAGTCTTTATTGTGATTACAACCAATAAAAAAATAAGACAACAGAGCAATGTGCTCATTTAGGTACTGAGGATGACAGTACCCACAGAGAAGACTACGCCAGATAAAGAATACATGTGTAAAAAGTGCAGAAAAACTGAACTGCTTTGTAAATATATCTAAGAGTAACAGTGGAAGTGATAAATAAACCCAGAACCAAGAAAGATAGCAGGCAAGGAGGAACAGATAGAGAATATTAAATGTCATGAAAACAGATGTGTCAAGGGGAAGTCAAAGTATGACAAAAAATGAGTTTCAATGTGAAATATATCCACACCTACATTTATGCAGTAAGTAGGAATGAAGCTAAAACAATTAAAAAGAAAGATAATTAACATCAAAATTAATATGCTGGTAAACTTTGGTACTTTTACTAACATATTTTAAAATAATGAGGAATCCAAAAAAACGAAGCCAAACTCAGAACCACAAAAACGAGCAGTGAACGACTCCAGGCAGTCAGGAAAGATTTATTTAAGCGCTTTTCGTCAGTTTAATAAGCTGACTTCTTCAGAACATAAAACAAAGACCACTGACAGCTTGATCCTTATAAAGGCATAACCGTCATTAAGGTCTTCAAGCAATGATTCAATTAGTCTTAATTGACATTAAAATAACATTTTAAGAAGTGAATACATTTAAAAGGGACTGTTTAAAAGAACAGTAACCAATTAATGGTGGCAAACTAAACAACCTAGTAAGTGTACTTACAACACAAGTAAATAAAACGATCTGTTAGTATAAAGTAAGTCCTGTGGAATGTGTGTAAGTCCTGTGGAATGTGTTGCGTGTTGCAACCTTTTAATGAACTACAATACACAGCACTGCTTACATTTGTACAGCTGTTGAAACCTAATTTTGGTTTTACTGTAAATCAAGGTTCTAAACCTACCCATATCGTTGTGTATGAGGTAAAAACCTCAAGCAACCCAAAAGTTGTTATAAGTTTCAAAATCATGTCAGAAAACATTATAAATTCAGTTTGTGAACCAATTTAGGAAAAGGAATTTATGACCCAGTTTAGGAAAGAGAAATTATATGTTGTTGTTTTTATATTGTTTTTATATATTTATATATAATTATAGAACAATAAATAAATATACTACGGTGTTTGGTGGTGCTACTAAAATTTAATATTAGTTAAATTAATATTTAGTATTTGATGTTTGTTAAATTAAATTAATATAATTAAATTAAATTAAATTAAATTAATATTAAATTAATATTCGCACAGCAAATTTTAAAAAACGTAGCAAAAAGTTAAAACCACACAAATGTATGTATAAGATAATACTACAAAAAGCGCTACAAAAAATGTATGAAAGTACATAAAATACATGAAGGTGGGTGTAAATCACACATACCACATGTACTTGATAAGTTCAGATAATATTTTTTTAAATGTATTTAATAAATTTTAATGATTTTTTATATAATTTTTTAAATAATTTTTGATAATGATTATTTTTATATTATGTGTTAATGATTAAATTAGTTGTGATAAGTTAGACGTACCTAGTATCGTGAAGGTCGTGGTTGATAGTTTTAATGAATTCATAATAACGTATGTTTAAACTAGCTAGTCCACGAGGGATAATCATAAAGGACATAAAGAACATAAAAACATAACAGACATAACGACCATAAAAGATCTAAAACACCAAATATATGTGTGTATAATGAACAGAAAATGTCTATATACACGTATGTGAAATCCATCAGGGAAGTGTGTCTAGTAACAATACCTTCATCTTTTCAAGCTAATTAGTTTTAGTAGGCTTCCGATTGATATATTTAAAAATAATATTTAAAAAAAATTAAACTCCCACCATAGTTTCAGAAAGCAAGTACATGATTATGTGCCTAGAATGAGGACCTTTCCCCATGGAAGATTGTTTTGAGGCACAAGTAAAGGTGCATAACAGTGCAACAAAAATTATTTTCTAGTGTACAAGAAGAGGCAGATTCCAGTCAGGTCATTCTTGCTGCTGAAGATACTGAACAACATAAGCAGTCACACAAACAAAAATGAAAGACTTCACAGGGTGGTAAACAAATACATTAATTTATTTGATGGCATTGGGAAGATAAATAATTATCAAGCCTTAATGTACATTGACCTTAGTATGATATCTGTCACACAGCTATACAGAGGAATACCTTTCCATCTTAGAATCTAGGAGATCAAAAAAAGCTAGAGAAAATGGTCATAACTGAAAACATTGCAGGTCCGACACCTTGTGTGTCACCCATAGTTATACCCTTAAAACCAAACAAGCTCAGAGAGCTGAGGTTGTGAAACAATATAACGAGAGAGAAATACTTGACTCAGATGGTGTAAGATATGATTAGGGAACTGACTGAAACAACAGTAAATATGATTAGGGAACTGACTGAAACAACAGTATTCAGTAACATAGACTTGAGATCAGGCTACTATAAACTCAAAATGTACCCAGACAACTGGAGAATCATTTCCTTTTCAGCATATATGACGTTCATGAGATATTATAGACTGATTTTAACTTGAAATCTGTGTCAGAGCTATTCCATCCTGTAAGACAGTAGCTCACAAAAGGTATGAAGAAACTGAGGAACAACATTGATGACATACTTAACTGTGGGAAAACACAAAATGACACACTAAGAGAGGAACTTAACAGACAGAAAAAAATATAAATACGGCAAGAGAGGAAAGTTTGAATTTGATGAATATGCTTGAATGCAATGGTTTAATATTCTCAGGCAAGATGATGCCATAGAAATGTAAACCTTACTTTGTATAGATAACTGCAACTCAATTTTTATTAAGACTTTAGTGCCACCAAAGCACCATTCAGAGAAAACATGATAAAGGATTTTATGTGGCATACGAATGGCCCAAGAAACAATGAGAAGCACTGGGGCTGTCTGAGAAGATCTAGGGTTAGAGACTGTTCTGTATATTAAGTCAAAGCATAGAACAATCCTATAAATAGAGAGTACTTCAGTAGGCCTTGGGATACTCTTAAAACAGTATAGCAGGATGGCAAGGAAAATATATTGGCTTATTGCAGCAGATCATTGTAGATATATGCAAGACGTACTTTCAAACTGTTAAAGAAGTGACAATAGTACAGGCGTGTGAAGATTTTCATATACGTGTGTGTGTGTGTGTGTGTGTGTGTGTGTGTGTGTGTGTGTGTGTGTGTATATATATATATATATATATATATATATATATATATATATATATTTATATATATTAGGAGTTTGCACTAATCACTGGCTGCAAATCATTATAGGTAATATGTAACAGTCCTCAAATAAAAGCAACCACTCAAAATAGTAAGATTGTTTCAGCTGTTGCTTCCATACCTTTTTAATGTACAATATATGAAAGGAAATCATTATTGACTACATCCCACAGCATCCTTTAGTGTCTACAGTGGAGGAAGACAGAGAAAGAAAGTAGCAGAAGGCTGTATAAACATGATAGTTTAAGAAGTCCATTGAGTCCTGACCTTAAAGAAGTTAACAAATGAAACAGTAAATAATGCTAGAATACAATAAAAAGTTTGCATTATGCACACTATAGGAAAAAATAAAGACGGAATAGCTGCTGAGATTATAAAAAACTCTGAAATGTGCAAAAAGTGGGCAACAGTTTCAGCTAATGCCAAATGCTTACTGAAATGAGTAAAGTTCATAACACTTGAGTAATCATGGAAACAATTTGCTGTCTAATCTTGTGAGGCACAGCTTACTATTGTAAAAACAAAAGAAATTGTTAAAAAGACTTGTATCCCCAAGATGGATGCCATGATAGAAAAGACTGTCTGTTATGCTGGGTTAACATACAGTCAAACAGCAGAGCATCTGTACTGACACCAGCCTGAACTAATGCTGGTACAGAATTTGGTGACTTAGGATAGCTGCTTGTAATGATAGATGAGTGTTCACGATTCCCAGCTGCATAGCTTGCTATACATAAATCAACCCATATAGTAATACATGTCTTAGACAAAATCTTTGAAACATTTGGGATATCAGAAACTGTAGGTCTGGTAATGGCTTTCCACTTAATAAATCAAACTTCAAACAATTCTGTGAAACAAACAGTATACAACAGGGGAGGGTAATCCCTTTATGGCTTTGGATTAATGATGCGGTAGAAAGATTTATGCTCAGTATAGGGAAAGACATAAAAATTAAAGATGTAAACAAAGGCTGTAGAAACAGCATTTGAATGTCACTCTGAAATGGGAGCAGCATAGAATAAACAGGAACATTTCACTGAATTACAAAATTGTGAAATCTTGAAACTGGAATTAGCTTAACATAATATCCTGAAAATGCTGCTGAACTGGAGCCTGAAAATAACGTTTGGCAAATATAGTCTGTATAACAGAGCACATGCAGGGGTGGAACTTCCTGCACCCACCCCATACTATTTAATTGCTCTCATTGCAAGGTTCCACAACCTTGGTGCTTAGCCTAGTAGTCAGCTTCATTTGAAATCTGGTATTATACCGATGTCCACGTTTGCACATGTTAGATTGAAAGCAACTAAACTGAGGTGGTGGTGTGTGTGTGTGTGTGGGAGGGTGAGTGGGGAAAGTGCAAGATGTGTGTGTATGCATGTGTTAGGGAGTGCTTGTCTGTTGCAAAAACATGGAGGCTGCATAAACTTGGAATTAAAGGTCTGTAGCAGTGACAGTATCAATAGTGACACAGCTTTATGTGCTGCTGTTTGCAGTCTTTCAGTCTTTCATACTGCTCCATTCAGGACATTGTGGTTTAGGTGTTTTCATTTTCATGATTCTGGTCTCAGGATTTTAGGATTTACTGAGGTGTGCTGTGGAGGTTCTGTAGTGCTACCATGGCAAGCAGGCATGGAAGTTCCACACATCTAATTATAGAACAAAAAGCCAGCCTGATAAATATGAACTTCAAAATATGTTTCCATCTGAGAGTGAATCAAGGAATAAGAAATATGCTGATTCAAAAAGAAGGGCCAGAGAACACATCTTCTATTGGACATAACCTGTTTTCTTAAGACAAGAGAGGTAAAAGAAGCATTCACAATTGTTTAACCATCAGCTGTATTTTTTAATAACAGTGAGCAATAGGGTACATTCCATAACAAGACACAATTCATTTAAAACTCCATTTTTTAATGATTCTATCCGCTTTGACTGTTCTCCCAATACAGTAAGAGACACTTTGCCAATAAAGTTCATCCTACTAGAAAGCATTCTGTGATGGACCACTATCCAAAAAATCACAGAGGAATATTTACTTACTTAAAATACTATATATGTAAAAATTAGTTATCACTTTTATAGGTTATTTAAATTTATAGAGCTCTAAGAAATGTATATCTGTATATAAACTGCAAGTTACTGTATAGTCTTTGGTACAAGAAGATCAGAAATCTGTGTGTTCTATTCCCACCTGAGGTGCTTCGATTAATTTCCAGTACTGACACTGCAGTGTAGCATAATTGGGATGCTGCACTGCTGAGTTTGCTGCCCTTCGAATGAGACATGAAATTGTGACCTCATCTGCCTGAGTTGATGGTAGCTTAGGTGAACATAAAAAAATCCCACAGAGCGTATCAAAAAAAAAAAAAAAAAAAGGTAGGGAAAGGTCCCCGTGTCCTGGTCAAGTTTCCAAAGTCAGTATGAATACCACCTCAGGTTTCTCTCGAAAAGAGGTCAGTAATCTAGTGTGACTAACCTAATCACTAAAAGCATAAATACATAAAAAATAACTGCCTTTACATATGGCTTTAAATATTTGAAATGCACTGATCGATTCTAATAGACTTTTGAGTTCGGAAAATGTTTGAAAAAATACTTATATTTTAAATGTAACTTTCTTTTTAAATTGTTCAGGCAATGCACTTAATTCTTGAAATGTTTCTGCTTTCAAACTTCTATAAGTAATGCTCATTCACAGAGTGTTAAGTTTTAAAATTCTTTGCAGAATAATTGCTTTCAGTTTTGTTCAGTACCTTAAAATAAAGGAACATTCTGTGTTTACTGAAGTATTAATATGTTGTATGAAAAATGTGGTGAAAATGTATTTTTTCTTATCAAAAGACAGTTTTATCAGTACATGAGAACAACAGACATTACTTATGACTTAATGCCACTTTCTTCTGGATGAATGCCGAAGCACAGTTGCTAGTTGAAGGCTGACTCATTACAACTTGAAAGTTCAGTCTTCCTTATTGGATTGACATGATATTCCTATAGGTCAGTTACTTTGGGAGAGAACTATTTATTGTTTTTGGCTGTTTCAGGAACTGGAATCTTTGGGAAGCCAGCTTGAAATATTCTCAAGTCCCATTTCTAATGGTAAATCAGTGATTGATTCTGTCTTATATATGCTATGCAGGAATTAAAAATGCAATTTAAAAGAAAGTGCTAACGGTTTAGCCAGTTTATATTTTTAACCCAGGACTGCCTGCTATACAGCATTTGCCTGTTTTTATTAAATTAGATGATGCTTATTTGAACTTTTAATTACCTCAAGTATTTTGTCTTACCTCCAGAAAAAAAAAATACCTTTTACACTTTTGCTGTATTGTGTTGATTTACTATTATAGTGTTGTTAGGTCTGCAGGGCAGACTGCAGATCCAGCTTTTGCCATTGCAGTGGAAAAGTGAAGTACATGGCAAAGTATACAACATTATATTAAGTTCACAGAAAAGAAAAAAATACCTAGAAACGTATGCTAGTGAATGTAAAAGATAGGACATCATTTTAAAGAGTAAGTGGAGTTGAGACTTTTAAGTATTCTTTTTTTTAGTTGAATTGCCTTATAACAAGGTAAAGGCAGATTGTTTGATCTGGTTGCAGTTATACTAATGTTATTAGTAGAAGCCTATAAATGACCGATTCTTACACCATATGAGAGCAGTCTGTTAGTGCATGAACTATATTGCTTTGTACATTCTCAGAGCTAACAGCATTCAGGAAGAATAACATGGTACATTTTTATTTCTGCTTTAGTGAAGGCTCCGTCTCTGAGGTATTGTAACTTCAGGGTGAAAATAGTTAAGTTAGGAGCATGGAGGTGCAGTGGGGCTGATTTCCTGTATAAATATTTTTTCTTGTTTATTTTATATTGTGGTGGATTTACTCAGTTACCATAGAACCAAATATGCATGGACCACAATAATTTGTATTCCCAGCATGTCTGTTTCAAACAATTTTTACTGGGTACTTGTACTTTGAGACTTGTAGTCTCAATGAATTGTAAAGGGTTCATTTCATTCATGATACATATCAGGTAAGGTTTCAAATGTTCAAAGCCATTAGAATGTGCTACAGTATGCTCATTCAGTAAGTCATTACATGCTATAACATGCATAAATTCAGCAGCCAAATCCTTTTCCTACTAGTGCCCTAATTAAGAAAAGAAGTATAATTGCTCTGCTACAATGCCATGTGCTTCTCTGTTAATGTGCTTCTGCAGTTTGCTCCAAAAGTTAAATGTGTGCTCAAATGACCACTAATACCTCTAAACTACAGATATGAGCTCATTTTGTTTACACTAATGCTGTAGTAAATAGCCCTCTATGTGCCTTTTTCCTGAAGAGCCTAGCAAGTCACTGGCCATAAGGGTGTCCAGGAAGAGAGTTCCTCCTTCAGTATGCTCTGGCTGAGGCTCTTTCTATTCTACACATCACTCCACTTGTAGCATTCTTGCTCTGAACAAGTAAGAAGATTGGGTATGGCTGACCCTATGCCTCAGACATTCACAGCATCCTGCAAAGGATGACTTGTCCCTTTTGTTTGATAAGCAACAGAATAGAAGTGAGTATGAATTCAAGCATGGAAAGCTTAGATGTCATTAAGAAGAAATTAGAGCCAACAGAATGACTGAATACTATTGTTGTTACTGTAATGCAAGGTACTATTTGTATTTGGTGTAAAAAGAATCGCATAAAATTATTAAGGCAGAACACTATTACTTACAGTACTGAAGATACTGTTTCAGCAGTGCCAGATTTTAAGTTCTTTTCAGTACTAAATGCAATCTATGGATTCTAGAATATAAACATAAATGAAGAAAGATCCAAGCTGTAAATTTAATATATCATTAGGAAAATAAGCAAATACAATTTCTTAAGCTTCTGTCTGATAGGTCATTAGTTGCAGAAGAACTCCAGTGAGCTGTTTTGGGCGGAATTTTGCAAAGGTTGTGCCTAGCATGTCTGAGATAATGATGTCACAAAGAAAGTTGTTAGAGAAGTATGTAGCCTAAGGTGGGTACGTAACGTCTTTATGTGTTGTTGTCCTATCTCGCCTTCATTCTGTACTGGTTGGGACAGCGTCCCTAGCAACATCTTTCTTGGGTTCAGAACAGTGGACTCAAAGGAGGCTCTGTTCCTGGAGGCCAAATCCACTTTGTAATGAGTGATAAAGGTATGAGGTTTTATCCATGTTACTGTGGCACAAACAGTATCCATAGGTAGCTTCGCTTGAAAGGCAGATGAGGTTGCTATAGCCCTTGTAGAATGACCTTTTACCCTTCTGGGAAGTTCTCTGTTCTGAGATTTATAAATGAAGGTAATGCAATCTGTAAGCCATTTTGAAAGTGACCTTTGATATAGGAGCACCCTTTTTTGTCTGAAAATGATACAAATAACTGGTCCTATTTCCTGTAATCTTTTGTTCTGTCTAGGTAGAAATGTAATTGCCTATGCACATCTAGGTGGTGTAGTTTATACTCTGCTCTGTTGCCATAGTTGGGGAGAAAAACTGGTAAGTCTATGGATTGATTCAAATTAGATTTTAAATACACTTTGGGTAAGAAGGATGGGTTTGTTCGCAAAGATACTCTATCCTTATGGAAAATCATGTAGGGAGAGCTTATTGACAATGCTTGTAGTTCTGATACCCTTCTAGCAGATGCGATGGCTACCAAAAGGGTTGTTTTCCACATTAAGAACTTTAGGTCACAGGATGATGTAGGTTTGAAGGGAAGGAGAATCAAACTAGATAAAACAAAGTTTAGGTCCCATGGTGCTGGAGGGTCTTTGACGGGTGGCCTGAGTAAAAAGGTACCTTTCAGGAAAGCTTTGCAAAGACCGTGGGACATTATTTTTAGTCCTATTTCTCTTCTATGGTAATTGGATATAGCTGCTAGTGGGACTCGAATGGTAGCTGTAGCTGCACCCTCATTAAAAATCTTTGCCAAGAAATCTAACACAGACGTTATAGGGGTGGTAAGGGATCAATGTGGTTACTGAAGGCCCAATGGGACAATCTTTTCCATTTGCTTGAGTATAATTTCCTGGTTGAAGCCTTATGAGACAAAATCAAGATATGTTTCATCACAGGGGAAATGTCAGGAAGCCTGGCTATGTGTGGAACTGGAGCAGCCAAGCTGTCAACTTGAGGGTTTGAACTGATGGATGGAGCTTCCCTGAGGAATGAGTCAGGAGGTCTGGAACTAGGTTCAGAATCCACAGCTCCTCCTGGAGATGGGGCCAAAGAAAGGGGAACCATATCTGACAAGGCCAGTATGGTGCAACTAGTATCAAACTCCTTCCCAATGAGCTGGCTTTCTGAAGAACTTTGGGAATCAAGGAAAAGGGGGGAAGGTATAGAGAAGACCTGTGGGCCAATCATGTATGAGTGCTTCCCTTGATGACTCCCGCAGGGGGGGATCAGGGCAAAGTAGCTGCTGCACTTGTCATTCATGGATGTGGTGAAGAGATTGCAGCAAGGCTGGCTCTATTTTCAGAAAATCATTTCCACTACTTCCTGTTTTAGGGGCCACTCATGAGGCATCAGATTAGCTCTGCTGAGTTTGCCTGCTATCACGTTTGATTTCCCTGGGATGTGCATTGCTGCCAGAAAACATTGGGAAGACACTGCCCACTGCCATACTCTTTGGGCCTCTCGACAGAGGGAGTAAGAGTTGGTTCCTCCTAGTTTGTTTTATGTACCATACAACTGACATGTTGTCTGTCTGTATCACAATTGTTCCTAGTGGAAGGGAGTCTTGGAATGCTTGCAACACTAGAAGCACTGCTCTCATCTCTAGGATGTTGATATGCAAGTGAGTCTTGTGATCCTGCCAAGTGCCCTGGACTGTCTTTCCCAGATAATGCCCCCCCACCCTATCTGGGAAACGTCCATGGTCACTGTGGCTAATGGATATGGAAAAACAAACAGTCGGGCTAGGGTCACCTGGGTGGAATGGAGTCACCAATGAAGGTCTTTTTTGCAGGATTCTGTGATAATAATCTGGTGAGACATGGGTAGCTCCTGCATGGACCACTGAGCGAACAGCCACCACTGTAAAATTCTCATGTGCAGGCATGCTAATTGTATCAAAGTTATTGCTGCTGTCATGGTACCCAAAACTTTCAGGACAGTCCTTGCTTGCACCTTTCTCTTGGACAGTAGAATTTTTACTTGATGACATAGTACTTGAACTTTTTTGGTGGGGAAGCTTGGCCAACATTTGCTTTCTATTGAGGTCTGCTCCTATAAAGATGATATACTGAGATGGCAACAAGGCAGATTTTTCATAATTTATAGTGATCCCTAGGTGAGGGCAAAGCTGTATGGTGGTGTCTCTCACTCTTGTTAATAGATGCTTGGTGGTGGAGGTTAGGAGCCAGTCGTCTAGGTACAGAAACACTCGGAATCCTAGGTGCCTCAAGTGAGCTGTGACTACTGCCATGCATTTGGTGAACACTCTGGGGGCTGTGGTGAGACCAAAGGGCAGAGCTTAAAACTGGTAGAGACTGCCTCCCAGCCGAAAGCACAAATGACTCCTGGATCGCTTGTCCATTTTGATATGGTAGCATGCATCCTGGAGGTCTATCGAGCACATCCAATCATCTTTTCCCAGGAAGGGAAGTATCGACTGCAGTGTCACCATCCAGAACTTTGATTTCCTCTTGGACTTGTTTAGTCTGCTGAGATCCAAAATGGGTCTCCAGTCCCCTATCTTTCTCAGAACTAAAAAGAACCTTGAGTAAATTCCAGATCCAACTTGGTCTGCTGGGACATCTTGGATGACTGTTTTGTCTAGCAACTTTTGTATTTCTAGAGTTGCATGATCCCTTTGACTGGGTGGAACATCTGGGATTGACTTTGTTTCTAAGGGGGAAAAGAAAAGGGAATGTAATAACCTCTGGATAGGATCGTTTGTACCCATTTGTCTTTTGCTATTTCTAGTCAGGCACTTGGGTACAAAGATAAGTGACCCCCGACTGCCTCCAGAGATGGACAGATGGGCCTCCTCTCAGGAGGGCTGAAAGGGCTTACCAAGGAAGGAGCCCTGTCACCCTGGTTCTGCGGACCTCCTACCACCACGTGGTCAGAATCTTCCATTAATACTTCTCCCTCTGCCCCTGGGGGAAGGATCACCATGTGTGTCCTGGAAAGCTCTCTAGAACTTTCAAAACTACACCCCCCCCGACCTTTGGGGTAAGGTCTGGTAGGCAGGGAAAAACAGACTCCAATAACAGAGATAGTTTTTCCTTCCTGTTCACACCTGGTTAGTGTGTCTTTAACTTTTGGCCCAAACAAGGATGAGCCATCAAAAGGGGCATTAATAAAGGAAGATTTAAAGGGCTCCGCAAAAATCCAATAAGTTCATCCAGGAATATCTCCTTAAGAAAATTCCTGTACCCACTGCCCTACTTACTCCATCAGCTGCATAAGAAATGAGCCTCATGGAGGAGTTTACCACTGAATTTAAGGTGGAGACCTGAGAGGAAATCTTATCCAAAACCCCTACAGCTACAGAACCTTAGAGGGTATCCCCTAGCTCCTTCAGGAGATCCCTCTGAAGCCTAGTAAAATGGGTCAGGTAGTTCAGTGACCCAAGAGCAAATGATGCTGAAGAAAAGGTGTGGTTTCCATATCTGTACATTGTTCCATGACTCCTTGTTTGGTGGATGGACAGAGGAGGATGTTTCTGAAAACTCCTTCTTGGTGGCTGCTGCCACCACCATAGCATCTACTGGGACACCCTTGCTAAGGAACTTCTTGTCCAAAGGGGTGGTAATGAAGTTATTTGGCCTCCTAGGAACAGGTTCCACTCAGTCTGGAGACTTCCACACTTTTCGACTAACTACATTCATGAGCTGGTCGAAAGGTGGAGACACCCAGAAGGGGTGATGGGCTTCCAACCACCTCTCTGTTTAAGAATTTCTAGGATGACTGCAAAGGAGACATCCTCAGAGGGTGACCGTGTGGACCCTTCTGGCACATCGAGTTCCGTATCTGATGTGATGGACTCCTCTAGAGAGTCTAAATGCTTTCTCTTGCATAATCTCTTTCAAGGGACCTCTTCAGAGGGGTAATCCAGAGAGGTTTCAGAAGAGAAAGCTTCATCCAATGGGGCATCCTGAGGCTTTGGTTCTCCACATCTGTGTGGATGCAATGGCACTGAGATCGACACTGGCACTTTAGGGGGAAGAATACCTGAATCTGAGAGTGGAGCTGCTCGAGGTGACAGCATGCTCCTCATCAGCATGAAGGACCCCTGGCCCTGATCCAACGAAGCCTCCAGCTCTGAAGAACCAGAAGGTGTCACCGATACCAAGACAGTGGGCTCCGAGGCCAATGTAGGAGCCAAGATCACCTGCGCCGAAGCCCCGAGAGGCAAATTCGGATCAGACAAGTGTCCAATCCAACTCCCCTCTCTGGACCTGAGCAGAGAATGACAGCTCCTAAACTCCTCAAATTCTGATGAAACTGAGGTAGTTGGAGAGATAGTAGTCAGACCCAAAGATCCTGGTGTAGGTCTCGGCACTGACAGTTCAACTTCAATTGGATTCAGGCATTCCAGCTCTGAGATCCCAAATCAGGTCAGAGGAGGAATTGATGAAGGCGAGGTCATCTTTGTCGGCTCCAAATCCCCCTGCGTTGCAGTTGACAGTAACTTGGTTAGTGCTGGTGCCTGTAAAAGTCTCCTCACCACATGATTCACATCGTCATCAGACAGGCTTCTGGAGAATCAAGAGGAGGGGGTAGAAGATCTCACTGACTTTAGCAAAGGAGATCTGTGAGTTGGGGAGACTGGTTCCAGAACTGGGGACTGGCTCTGAATTTAAAACTTCTTTGGCCCTGAAGCCACAATAGCAGCTGAGGAGGAAGAATTTTGGGGTCTGAAAGTCTTCAGTTCCAAGGATGAACTTTTGCAACTTTCTTGGTCAGTTCCGAATGAGGTAAAGAGGTAGATGCTCTCTTTTCTGACTTCTCAGACCTGGAAGATGGGGAGTTTGGAGACTTGGATGTACTCTGAGTCTCTTCTATAGCCTCTGTGAAAGGAGTCTTTAGTAACCCTCTTAATATAAGTTTATTTTTTCTCTCCAGCAAACCCCTGGAAGGCATGACAAAAACCACATGACTCATGAAGGTGGACTGCACCTAAACAATAAACACAACTAGTGTGGCCATCTGTCAAAGACATTTTCTTGCTACATTTATCACATTTTTTAAAACCAGAAGATTTTTACTCTTTTGAATCCTTAGACATAACGAACCAATGGTACTACCAACAACAATCAAGAATGAAAACAACTAGAGGAAAAAGTTTTTTTTTTTTAATCACAACAGCAAACCATATAAATGTGAAACAAAGACAATGGAGACAGTTCTCTAATTTAAATGAACTTGCCTCTACAAGAATGGGAGAAAAAACAAACAAGGGAAGGAAGGCCTTCTAAGTTAAATGGGCCAAAGGAAGCCCTCTAACTTAAACGAGCTACCTCGGGGAGCAAGAAAAAACATGAGTTAGCACAAGAAAAAAAATTTGAGTTTTCTCCAAGCTCTCTAATTTAAATGAGCTTGGATAATTAGAAAAAAAAGGATAGCTGGGATAGGAGGAAAAAGGCCTAGAGGTAGAAACGACGACCACAGTAAACAGCCAACAATAAAGCAAACTACACAAAATAACTGAATTAGAATAAAGCTACCAGCACTCTAAAAGGTTCTAAACAGTTAAGATAGGAATTCTCAACAATTTAATGATCAATTAGAAAAAATAAATTTTCACTTAGCCAGAGCCTGACTGGAAGCACCCGATCTTGTTTAGTGGCAAATGCGATCTGGGTAATCTTCCCTGAGCATGATGGGATAGGGCTACACCCATGAGACAGTGGAAGTCCTCGAGCTTTTGTATAGGCCGAGTTGGAACCGAGGATCGGTTCCAAACTCAACCAGTACAGAATGAAGGCAAGATAGGACAACAACACATGTAGTGTTCTGCTTGCCAGGCATTCATTCCTAAGACTCTGAACAGCCATCTTTCCTTTCTTTCCAACTTCCTAGAAAGCCAGTGCCTTAAACTCCTTGTCCAAGGAACCATGGCTTTGGAATTTTCCCATCCCAGATGTCCAGCCACTTTTAAAAAAGCAGTCAAAGAAATAAAGACTGGAAGCTTCTGCTGTCCAGCCCCTTAGGGTTACCACCTGTCCCACTTTGCGAGGGACAGTCCCTCTTCTGGCAGTTGTGTCCTGACAAAAAATATAAAAAATGGCAAATGTCCTGAGATTGTAGGACATAATTATGTCCTATATTATATGTAATAGTTGCATAAAACAGTTATTCTGTATCTAAAATACCTAAATTATTTATTTATTTATTTATTTTACATTTGTTAACCGGGGGTGTCTGATTGAGTCAAAAAGGCCCTTTTTCAGGAGAGGCCCGGGGAGAAAAGCTCCACAAAGAAAAATTACAGACACATTTAGTTATTTAGATATGATCAGTATACACACTAATTACAAGAGACATGTTTTTACAGTGGTATGCGGCACATAAACAGTTACAGTGGAGAGAACAAACAAAAAAAATATTAATTTTAAAAATAAAGGTAATTAATAGATTTGTGGTGTACAGCTGAAATTTGGAACATATGTAAAATACATACATAGTACACAGGTACAATACATACATTGTAGATTTGCCAGTGTTTGTGAGTAAGATTGAAAACTATTATCAAGTGCTCTAGATTTAGTATGTATATGTTATCTGCTTTCACTAGCCTGGGGAGCAATCATGGCACTGCCAACTTTGCTTGAGATGTTGCCTGATGAGGTCTTTAAAGGAGGCTTTGGATGATGTGTTTTGAATGCTAGTAGGGACAGAGTTCCATTTTATAGCCTCTGAACTACTATATAACGCATCTCCAAAGCTATTGTAGCTGTTGGTGACTTCTAGTAGTAGTTTGCTTGATGATCTAAGAGGCCTTTTGGCTGAGTGATGTTGTACTAGGTTTTTGAGGGCAGGACACTTATTGGGGAGGTAATAGATAGAATGACAGAGCAGAGCTAATTACAGGTTAGAAGGTTGGGCAGTTCAAGTCAGTGGAGGTGTCTCAAAGCAGTACAGTGATGAGTTCTATATGAGCAATTTGCAGCAAAGCGGGCAATTCTGTTATAGCAGGCTTCCATTTTGCTTAGTTCAGTTTTGTTGAGATTAGTCAAAATGGGAGATGCATAGAGTAGGGTGGATAGAAGTTGGGAGCGAGCAATGGCTGATCTTGTGTTGTTGGTAAGAAATGGTTTGATACGGTGGAGTGACCCCAATTTGGCATGTACTTTTTTAATAGTTAAGTTGAGATGACTATCAAATTTTAGGTGGGAGTCTATGGTTATTCCCAATAGCCTAGCCTGTGCCACTGGAGCAATTGGAGTAGCATTTGTGGAGTAGATAGTGAATTGACTGTTAGTGTTTTTGTTAGAATTGGTTATGATCATAAGCTGAGTTTTCTCTGGACTGAGGATAAGTTGGGCTTTGGTAAGGTAGTTTTCAACGCCAGAGAATGCTAGTTGAGTTGTTTGCAGGAGGGTGGGAATGCTTTGTGCAGCACAGATTAAGGTAGTATCATCTGCATACTGAATTATAGATGCATGCTGTGTGGAGGTATAGAGGTCATTTGTGAAGACTGTGAATAGTAGTGGTCCTAAGATAGAACCCTATGGGACTCCTATTGTTATGGGCAGCTGAGGAGAGAGAGAATTTTCCCATTTCACAGCTTGGTACCTGTCAGTTAAGTAGCTTTGGAACCAGGTAAGAGTGGAATTTGATAGATGATATTGGTTTAATTTGTTTAGCAGGATTTGGTGTGAGACTGTGTCAAATGCTTTGGACATATCCAAAAAAAGAGTTGACACTTGTAGGCCTTTATTTTTGAGACGGTTTACTGTGTCTGTGAAGCAGGGGAGGGCTGTAGTGATACTATGGGCAGGTCTGAAACCATGCTGAGTAGGTGACAGGATGTTGCTGTCTAGGAGATAGTTTAGCATCTGGGTATGGATGCATTTTTCTAGGATTTTGGCCAGTGGGGAGAGTAAAGCAATGGGTCTGTAGTTATTAAGTTCTTTATGTATGGGTGTAACAGAGGACATTTTCCAGAGTTTGGGCACATAGTTTTCAACAATTGATCTGTTTATGAGAGTGGAGACTGGGATAGCAATAGCATCTGCTGTGAGTTTCAAGAAATAGCTGGGGAGTAGGTCGGCTGCTGTTGATGAGGTTTTTAGTTTGGAGAGCATGCTTTTGATTGAAGTGGTGGAAACTGTTTTGAGGGTAAAGTTTGTATTACTGTTATTTGTGTTGGGGGGGGATAGTGAGGAAAGAACTGTCCTGTGATACTAAGGATAGAATTGAATTCACAAAGTGGGAGTTGAATTGTGTTTCAATGGGAACTTTAGTGTCAGGGGTGGTTGGTTTGGGAGTAGCCTTTTGGGTGAATTTTAGTAGCTGATTTACATTTTTCCAAAATTGTTGCAGGTTGTGTTGGTATTTAGTTTGTAATGTTGTGTAGTAAGATTTTTTGTCCAGCCTAATGC
The DNA here is from genome assembly GCF_019279795.1 of Protopterus annectens. Taxonomy (NCBI): domain Eukaryota; kingdom Metazoa; phylum Chordata; order Ceratodontiformes; family Protopteridae; genus Protopterus; species Protopterus annectens. The sequence continues at coordinate 934,950,425 of NC_056725.1, read as the reverse complement.
ATTTTTTTGCACGGTTGCGCAGTTCTTGGTTCTTAGTTAGGCTTTGTGTTTCTTTGTTTTTTTGATAGTAAAGCCAGGCAGTGTCTCTGGACTTGAGGATTTGTTTGTCTAGGTGTTGTAGAAATGTTTTGTTGAAATATGCAACAGCCTAGTCAAATGGGAGGGTCTTTAGGGGGGTCCAGTCACAGTTACAGAGTAAAGTGTTGAGGACCTCAGGAGAGAATTTTTTTGTGTTTCTAGTGGATATATAGTTAGTGGTTTTGCATATGCTTGTCCTACTACGTATAAAGTATATTATGTTGTGGTCACTTAAGGTGTCTGGGAGACTGCCTGTGTGAGGGTACAATGTGGGGTTGTTAGTTAGGACCCAGTCAAGGATGGATTCCCTTTTAGATTTTTTTATCACATCTAGTAGGAATTTGGACTAGCTGCTGGTAGCCATGGAGATTTATTAGATTACTTGGTGGTTCTGATATACACGTGAACCAATCTAGGTTGAAGTCCCCCAGAATAAGGGTTTCTTGTGAGTGTGTGGAAGAACACCAGGATAAGAAGTCTTCAAGGCTAGCAGGTGTATTACCAGGTGGAATATAGATCACAATTGTGGTGATGACCTTTATAGGGTGAAGTTGAAGTTGCGAGATAAGTATGTCCCAATTACTGGGGGAGGAGTAGGAGTTTGGTAATTGACATATAGTTAAGTTGGACTTATATAGTAAGGCAGTTCCACCCCCTTTACGAAGTGGTCTGTCTTGCCTAATGATATTGTAGTCAGTAGGGAGAACGTCTGAGTTAGCTATGTTTTTATTTAGCCAGGTTTCTGTTAAAGCAACAATGTCTGGGGAGTAGTATGCTATTGTGGCTTGGAGTTCAGGTATTTTATTTTTGATACTTCTAATATTAATATTTAGCATTAAAAGATGGTTGGTTTTGCTGCTGTTGTTGATTTGCCCAGGGATGAAGAAAGTGGGGGTGTTATGTTCTGACATTTGTGTTGGAGCAGTTTGTGTTGGACAGGATGGATTTGGGCCTGGGTTGGGGTGGATATCCCCACTTATGGTGAGACTGGAGTTAAAATGGTTATACAGATGTTGGGAGTTTGGTGAGGAGTGTGAGAAAGTATTGTATTTTTTTGGAGTAGGAATGAGAGCATATGTGTTTAGTTCTGAATCGGTCCATTATGTTGTTCTTGAATAACTGTGGGCAGATATTATTATAATGTGTGGTGTCTGTATACAAGAGTGCATAATGTAGTGTTGTGCTACTAAGTTTAGGGATATTGCTAGAGTGATAACTTGTGGTGTTGTAAAGAATTATGAGAAGACAGACTAGACTTTGTTGTGTGATATTCATGGTTATAAAGTTTAAGTTGTTTCTAGGTGGGGTGTCTGAATAGGAATTATAGGGTTGCAGTATATGTGGAAGGGGAAGTAGTGTGGGTGATGTAAAAAAATGCCTAGTGGGAATGAGAGTGATTGGGAGTATTTTGTGTGGAGCAAGTTGGTGTGGTATAATGTGATATGACTTGTGGAGCTGTGATTGGTGGAGGTGATGTGAGGGTGAGCTGTGGGTGTGGCTGTGATTATTATAAATGTAGAGGTAGTGGGGGCAGGAAGAAATAGGGGTCAGGGCAGGGGAGCGGAGAGAACCCGAGCGTTAGCGAGGGTGAATGGAGCAGGGCAGAACCAACCAAGACAAGAGAAAAAAGTAAGTATTACTTTACAAATCTGAACACTTTAAACAAATTCCTGAGGTCTAATGGCTTACCAGCAAGCAGAATGCAATTGCTGAAGAGCACTTGTGTCCTGGTGGGAGACTAGAAATTTAAAGATGGCTCCATGCTCAGCAGGATTCTAATATAGACTTTGCATTGGGGGAGGGAGATAGCACAAGGGGTGTAAACCAGGTGTAATGCAAAGAAACCAGAGAGGCAATCAGTGGAAATCAGTGAAGACCTCAGAGGGGTAAGTAATAATTCAAACTACCTGTAAAGTGAAGGAGAGAAGAGACAGCAAAGTTTATTAAGGTTGGGAGTGTGTCTTCACATTGACTTGCTGATTAGTAACCAGTTTGTGCACAGATTAGAGTAGGGAGATACATTAGCAATGAAGGGGAATGTATAGAGATGCAAATAAACAGGTGGGCCTCCAAGTGATACAAACTAAGGCAGAAAGCACTGAGAGGGCTGCTTGATGGTTAATTTAGTCATAATGTTATAAGAAACAGAATTTGTTTGTTTGTGTCTTTTGGCTTTTCCCGGTTAGGGGTCGCCACAGCGGAACTCCGGTCTGCTAATGATTGGCAGTAGATTTTTACATGCTGGCTTGCCAGGCCTAATGCACAACCTTCAACGAAGGAACGCCCATTCACTTATGTCGCCACACAGAAGATGCTCTAACTGAGAATCGAACGGGCAACGTCTAACTGTGAGGCGACAACGCTACCGCAGCACCACCACCGCAGTATGTTATAAGAAACAGAATAAGCAACTAAAATGCTACAAGAATAAGCTATTATTTAGGCAAAAAAGTTAGGTTCTATCCTTTGTACTGACCATGGGTATGTTTCAACCTGTAAAATCTGATGTGTGTCCCGAAAATGTCCCACTTTGGCCATTTGAAAAGGTGGCAACACTACTTCCAGATGTCTCTGTAATGTCTGATGAAGACACAATGGATGATCCAATTCACATGCCTGCTGCCAGTGCTGTGACCCAGTTGGAGACTGATATGGGGCATGTAAATAACTTTTTTTTATTTCTCTAAGTCTTTTGGGTTTCTAATATTATGATGGGAATGGACCCTATTCTTGAGTCAAAATATGTTTACAGTTCATGAAATTGCTATTGTTTCAGTCTTTGATGTTAGCCAGAAGTGCTCTTCAGAAAACCCGCAATGTGCCCAGTAATGACTCCTTCTGCAATTTATATGGAGTTACATGTATCAGTAATATATCTAAGTATGATTGTAAATTCTTTTTTATAAGACCCGTTGATCCAAATTTTATTGGAACTGCCTGGGTATCCTTCTTCCACATTGCCTTCATTTCTGCCTGCAAATCCTGGTGTTTTATGACTTTGTGTCTCTCTGTACATAGGACACTGTAATCACTGGGTGTAGCAATTTCAATGATTAATGCTACTTTTGTCTTTTATTGATGGACTACTATATCCAGTTTTCTTGCATCTATTTTTGAACTCTTTTTTTTTTTTTTTTTTTTATCCAAATCTTTTGGGTTTCTAATACCATGATGGGAATGAACTTCATTCCTAAGTAAAGCCATGATTAAAGTTCATGAAATTAGTAGTGTTTCAATCTTTGATATCAGCCAGAAGTGCTCTTCGCAGCACCCGCAAAGTGCCCAGAAATGACTCCTTCTGCAATTCATATGGAGTTACATGTATTGCTAACATATCTAAATATGACTGTAGATTCTTTTTTATAAGACCCATTGCTCCTACTACTATTAGAACTGTCTGGGTATCTTTCTTCCGCATTGCTCTCATTTCTGCCTGCAAATCCTGATATTTTATGACATTGTGTCTCTCTCTGTATGCAAGACACTGTAGTCTCTGGGTGTAGCGATTTCAATGATCAGTGCTACTTTTGTCTTCTTTTCATGGACCACTATATCTGGTTTTCTCACATCTACTATTGAACTGTGGGTAATGGATTATCCCATGTGATGTAGACATCATCATTTTCTATGATGCTTTGTGGCTCATGTTTCCAGTGTTATCAGCTACTTCAGTATTATAGTGTTTGCACAATCCCTCGGAGTTGCCACCGTTTCTTGTTCTTTCCCTTGCTGTATAGCTCCAACTGAACATTTGCACTGGCTTCCTGTCGGAGACGCCAAAGTATCTTCATATGTCAACTGATTAGATGCTTTCTGCTCCACTGGTTTCTCCTTAATTTGGGTATCCATTGTTCTATCCTGTTGTGTTGTCTGAGTTAAATTTTCTCCACTAAATCCTTCACTTTGCAGGTAATCCATAACTTCAGTTTCTATTTCTTTAACTTCTCGATTACTAATCCTTTTTTCTATTTTTCCTCTTTGTTTTCTTATTTTTTTTATTGTAAAATTTTCCATATCTAGATGTCTTTGCCTGTATTTCTCATCAAATATCTTTGGTGCTGCTCTTTTTGCATTGATTAGTTTTGCTTTCTCCTTTGCATGAATATTGCACTATGTTAAATCTCGTTTTCTTTTCCATGTCCATATTTCTTCTTCAGATGTCTTTGGCTCCTCTAGTTTCTCCTTACTTTGAGGACTAATTGTTCCATCGTGCTGTGATATGACATGTGTTATACTTTTTACGCTGAATCCTTCACTTTGCAAATATTCCATAACTTCAGCTTCCATTTGTTAATTTCTACAGAACTAATCTTCTGTTCCACATTCCCTGCTTGTGATCTTATTTCTTTATTGTGAAATTTTCCATATCTGGATGCCTTTGCCTATATTTCTCTTCGAATATCTTTGGGGCTGCCTTTTTTGTGTTAATTCATTTGGCTTTCTCCTTTGCATAAATATTGTACCATATCAGATCTCTCTTTCTTTCCCATGTCCATATTTCATTTGTATACCCTTCAAACATCTCTAAAATTTGTTCTTTAAATTTTTCACACTTTCTTAGTAGCTTCTTTTTCCAAATGACGCAATGTTTCTTTGTTTTTTATGGATCTGTTGTATTAATGAACATACATTTTTATTTGAAGCTTCTGACAGTTTTTCTTGTGGAAGTATTTTTCTTTCCTCTAATTTCTCTCTTACTTTTCATATATCTTTTTTCTGGAAATTCTGGACTTTTTGCATAATAGTAACAATACATAATTTCTTTGTTATCCTAAATAATCCACTCTATCATCTGTGTGGCTCTTTTTTTAGCCTATCAGGTTTTGTAATTTTTGTGTACTTTTACTTCCTTCTACAACAGGTGGCCATCCTTCCCCTGGGCCTGCCCTCACCCCATTTTAAGAATATTTCCATTTCTTGAGGATTCTACACTGTCATTTTTTCCAGTCCTGGTACCAGTGCGCCTACCAGGATTAGACACAGTTTTATCCTGGGACTTGTGCACCCAGCTATCTTCTATATTTATTAACCTACTTCTGTTCATGATATATGCTATACAAAATACAGTCTTGTGGACTGTTTTGTAATTTCTCCAAATCTTTTGGGTTTCTAATACCATGATGGCAATGGACCCCATTCCTAGGTCAAAGTATGATTAAAGTTCATGAAATTAGTATTGCTTCAATCTTTGATGTTAGCCAAAAGTGCTCTTTGTAGCACCCGCAATGTGCAAAGTAATGACTCCTTCTGTAATTAGTATGGAGTTACATGTATCGCTAACATATCCACATATGACAGAACATTCCTTTTTATAATTTTATTTTATTTATTTATTTTACATTTGTTGACCGGGATAATCCGACTGGATACATATCCATTTTCAGCGGAGGCCCGGGGAGAAAAGCTCCACATATACAAATTATTACATAAACATAAGGTATCTTTTATTACATAAGAAACATAATAATTGAAGTATATTACATTGAGTAAAGAAGACATGTGTAATTTTAATCAGAAACTTATATCCATTTCAGCTCGCTAAGCCTCAAAAGAGAGGTATCTAGAGTTTCAGGGAGGAGAAATATTGGGTGGATAGATAAAATAATAAGAAGGGTCATGGTGAGTCCATGAGAAACAAATGAAAGAAGAGAGGTAATTAATCTGGGAAAGAACACTGGCAGAGCCAGTGTGATTTGAAATATTGGAGTAGACTTTTTTTAAAGAGGGGTAAGGAGGTAATGGTAGTAATGCTAGGGGGAAGAGAATTCCAATTTTTTGCAGTGACGTTAGCGAATAGAGCATCACCTCCTGCATTATGGGATTTGACAGTTTGTAAAAGATACCTATCTGCAGAGCGTAGGCTATTTAGGTTGTTATATGGTGTAATTAGGCCCTTTAGTGCAGGAGCTTTATCCGGGTGTGTAAGTAACTTAAATGCCTCAATAAGTTGATTTTGCTGTAGAAGGTTTGGGAGTTCTATCCATCCAAGGGCTTTTAGGTTATTACAGTGGTGCGTTCTATATGGAGTGCCAGTAGCAAATCTGGCAATGTGATTATATGAACTTGAGAGTTTATTTAGCTCACTTTTGTTAAGCTTGGTGAAGACTGGGGAAGCATATAAGAGAGTAGATAGTAAATGAGTGCGGGCTATGGTTGTTTTTGATGTTGGGGTTACAAAGGCTTTAATTCTATACAGTGACCCTAGTTTCTTGTTCACGGTTTTGATAGTATTATTAATATGTGTATCAAATCTAAGTTTATTGTCTATGGTAACACCTAGTAATTTAGTATGGGGGTCAGGTGAGATGGTTGTCCCATCGTTAGATTGAATGGTGAAGTCAGTAAAGGGAAGTTTCAGGGTTGGATGAAAAAGAAGCAATTTGTTTTTTTTAGGATTTAGAATTAGTTGTCGCCCTGATAACCAGTTTTCCACAGCTGTGAAGCAGGATTGGGTTTTGTCCAATAGTTTCTCTAGAGATGTATCGGAACAGATTAAGGTCGAATCATCGGCATATTGTACACAGGTTGCCTCAGGGATGGCTGTATGTAGGTCATTAATAAAAACAGAGAAAAGAAGTGGACCCAGTATGGATCCTTGTGGCACTCCTATGGTATTAGGTAAGAGTTCAGAGAGTTGATTGTCCCAGAGTATAGCTTGTTTCCTATTTGAGAGGTACGCACGGAACCAGCCTAAGGTTAGGTTGTCCAGTTGTAGGGTTTTTAGGGTTTTATGAAGTAGTTGGTGGTTGACCATGTCGAAGGCTTTAGAGAGGTCCAGAAAGAGCGCAGATGATATTTTTTTGTTATTACGGTTGGTGTTAATTGTATCCGTAAAAGAGAGTAGAGCAGTAGTTGTACTGTGGTTAGGTCGAAACCCATGTTGTGAGTTAGTAAGTAGATTATTCTGAGTTAGATATTGTAGGAGTTGTTTATGAATACATTTTTCCATAATTTTGGCCAGTGGGGACATAATGGCTATTGGCCTATAGTTAGATAGGTCAGTGGAATTGCCTCCTTTATGAAGTGGTATGACATGGGATGTTTTCCAAGTAGAGGGGATATTAGATTCAGAGATGGTGCAATTAATTAGTATGGATATCGGGTAGGCAATGACATCTGAAGCTTTTTGTAAATATTCGGCTGGGAGGAGGTCAGCGGAGAGGGTGATAGGTTTAAGCTTTTGAAGTAAGGATCTTATAGTAGAAGTGGAGATGGCTTGTAGATATAAATTTGGTTTAGTTTCTGGATGAACTTCTTTCATTGAACAATGGGTGGCTGATAGTTGGTTAGCTAAGGTTTGAATAGTGTTCGTGAAGAAAGAGTTGAAGGTATTGGCTACTTCAATTGGGGTTTTATTGGATACCTGTTCTGGGGTAGGAGTAGAGGATTTGCCTTGGTGGAGAAGATTATTTAGACCGGCCCAAAATTTTTTTGGTCTGTTTTGGTGTTTGTTTTGAAGTTGGCTGTAATAATTTTTTTGTCAGCTATTACTGATTTTTTTGTTACATTTCTTAAATGTTGAAATCGGATGTGGTCTTGGGGTAGTTTGGTTGCCCGCCATATATCCCATGATTTGTTTCTGGTTTTCATTTTAGCTATAGTTTCGTTTGTAAGCCAGGGTGCAATGTTTGATTTTGTTTTGATTAATCTTTTTGGGGCATGATTATCGAGTATGGCTAGGAACGTATTATTAAATTTAGATACTGCTTCTTCTAGGGGGAGATATTTAAGTTCTGTCCATCTATGGGCTCTGAGTTCTTCTTGAAATTTTGAAAGGTCAAATTTCTTCCTGCTTCTAATTGACCTGTACATAGGAGTTGTATTGAGGCCAATTTTATTTTTCTTTATATATGTAATTAGGTGATCGCTTAGGTCATTTGGGGCAGTCCCGGCTTTATATGTATGTGATTGGCTATTTATTAGAATCCACTCTAAAATACTTTCTTTTTGGTTGGCATTACCAGTTCTGGTGGTGGTATTTATGATGTGGGTAAATCCATAAAGGTTGATGTGGATGGGGTGTGATTCTGAGGAGCATAGGTTCCAGTCAATGTTGACGTCACCCATGATGATGGTTTCTTGGGGGTAGTTGTTAGAAATCCAATTTAGAATATTTTCTAGTGTATCCACATTGTTTCCAGGAGGGATATACACTGTAATTAGATTAATACATTTATCTTTATTTACTTGTATTTTTAAGGCAAGTATTTCAGCATTAGAGGTTTGGGGTAGTTGCTTGGTGTTAAAGGTGACATTATTGTTATAGAGTACAATAATACCACCACCCTTTCTTTTCATACGGTCGGCCCTATGTATATTATATCCTGATGGTAGGATTTCATTGTCTTTGGTTCTCGGTTTTAGCCAGGTTTCAGTAATACATATTATATCTGGAAGGTGAGTGGCTAGGAGGGCATGTAAACTAGGTACTTTGTTATTGATACTTCTAATATTTAAGTGATAGATCTGGAGGGAATTGGCTGAATTAGACACGGGTGAAGGGCAGTTTGGGATGGTATCAGTTGTCGGGCCAGGATTAGGGTGAATATCTCCATATTTAATGATGTTTCTGCTGAGGTACTCTAATAGTTTAGTTAGTTTTGTTAACAGCTTTTGATTTTGCCTGGATTTGGGTTGATTAGGATTGATTTTAAAGTGGTAGTGGTGTATAGTATTGGGACTAGTGCCACCTAACTGTTGGAGGTTTGGTCTATTATTAACTTTTACTGGAGGTGTATTGGTACTACCTCTGGGGTAAGGGTACCCTAAGTATGGCTGGTCTTCATATTTGGTAGCTAGGTAAGTGATAGAAATAAGTGGGATGATAAGGAATATAGTTATTATTATTGTCATTGAGTTAGCAGGTTGAGTCGGTTGCATATTCTAAGTAGAGAGCCGTGGAAAATTGTGATATAGATGTGAGCAAAGAGTAATAAGGTATATCTCTGTGGGAGGAGACAGAGGGGGAATTATGGGACAGGGTGTGGCTAGGAGGTGCGGGTGCTACAAAGAGCACTTTTGGCTAACATCAAAGATTGAAGCAATACTAATTTCATGAACTTTAATCATACTTTGACCTAGGAATGGGGTCCATTGCCATCATGGTATTAGAAACCCATAAACCCAGAAATAAGACCTGTTGCCCCTACTACTACTGGAACTGTCTGGGTATCCTTCTTCCACACTGCCCTTTTTTCTGCCTGCAAATCCTGGTATTTTATGACTTTGTGTCTTTCTGTACATAAGACACTGCAGTCACTGGGTGTAGCAATTTCAGTAACCAATGCCCCTTTTGTCTTCTTTTAATGGACTACTATATATGGTTTTCTTGCATCTATTTTTTTAACTGTTGGTTGTGGGTGATCCCATGTGATATAAACTTCATCATTTTCTATGATGTTTTGTGGCTTGTGTTTCTAATGTTTTTCAGCCAATTCAATACCATAATGTTTGCACAATCCCCAATGCAACAGTCTTGCCACATTATTATGCATTTCAGTATACAGTCCTTCTGCCATTAGTATATCACCACCAGCTACAAGATGTGCGACTGTTTCCAATTCTGTTTTACAAAACCTACATTTGTCCATTTCTACCACGTTCAGTGGACTTTATAAACCAACATATATGTAGTCCACTATCTTGGGCCACTAATATTAACCTTTTATCTTTTGTTTAAATTCACCTCTCCTTAACCGTTCCCGTGTTCGATCTTGATCAACATAACATTGTTCCAAGAGTTTCCTATACTTGCAGCTAAGTTTATTCATTTTCCACATTTATTGCCTTCTCATCTGATCCTTCGGCTTATATTCTTTCTTTTGTTTTTTGGCACATTCAGTTGCTGCCTGATTTTTATGTACGTCTGGTTTGACTTCCATTTCAGCTTGACCCCAATATGCTTCGGCTAAACTAAGCAGGGAAGTCATCTTAGACTTTTTCTCCTCATGCTTAAGAACTTTCACCACATTTGGACTCTTTTTTTTTTTTTTTTTTTTTTTTTAATTTACCCAAATCTTTTGGGTTTCTAATACTATGACGGAAAAGGACCCCATTCCTAAGTCAAAGTACGATTAAAGTTCATGATATTAGTATTACTTCAATCTTCGGTGTTAGCCAGAAGTGCTCTTTGCAGCACCCGTAATGTGCTCAATAATGACTCCTTCTGCAATTTGTATGGAGTTATTGATAGCATATCTAAATACAATTGTAGATTCTATTTTATAAAACCCATTGCTGCTACTACTGTTGGAACTGTCTGGGTCACTTTCTTCCACATTGCTCTCGTTTCTGCCTGTAAATCCTGATATTTTATGACTTTGTGTCTGTATGCAAGATACGGTAGTCACTGGATGTAGTGATTTCAATGATCAGTTTTACTTTTGTCTTCTTTTCAGGGACGACTGTATCTGGTTTTCTCACCTCTGTCTTTTGAATTGTTGGTAATGGATGATCCCATGTGATGTAGACTTCATCATTTTCTATGATGCTTTGTGGCTTATGTTTCCAGTGTTTTCAGCCACTTCAATACCATAATGTTTGCACAATCCCCAGTGCAACAGTCTTGCCACATTATTATGCCTTTCAGAATACAATCCTTCTGGTAATAGAATGTCACAGCCAGCAAAAAGGTGTACAAGTGTTTCCAATTCTGTTTTGCAAAACCTACATTTGTCGATTTCTCCCACATGTTAAATGGACTTTGTAAACCAATGTGTACATAGCCCACTGTCTTGGGCTGGCAATATTAACCTCTGATGTTTTGGTTTGAATTAGCCTCTCCTTAGCCATTCCTACATTTGATCCTGATCAACATGAAGTTCTTCCAGAAGTTTTCTATACTGTATTTATGCATTTTCCACATTTCTTGACGTCTAATCTGATCTTTCACCTTATATTCTTTCTATTGTTTCTCGACACATTCAACTGCTGCCTGATTTTTATCTACTTCTGGTTTGATTTCCATTCACACTTGACGCTGATATGCTTTTACTAGATTAAACAGGGAAGTCATCTTAAATTTAGTCTCTTCATATTTCAAAACTTTCACTACGTTTGAGATCTGTGAGGTCAGCAGGTATGTGTGCAGTTGCATAATTGCAGAGCTATGTATGTAATGAATTTCAAGGATGCCCATCCCTCCTTTGGCAAGGGGAATAAATAATATTGGTATGCACTGATTTTTATAAATCATTTGGTGAGCATGAAACATCTTTCTTGTTTTCCTGTCTAATCTATCCAACAAGTTTTGGGGCCAGTCAATCACTCCAAAACAGGAAGAGAAAATTGGTTTATAGCTTGAATTTTTCTCCTAGATGTCAAAGATGTTTTCAGGATTAATTTAAGTCTTCTAAAATATTCCTTAGTAAGTTTTATTCACCTTTGTTGTGACTCATCTAACTCCAGAGGTGTAGCTATAATCATTAAACAAAAATTCATTGGGAATATTATTGATGAGAAATTTGATGATGAGGGGAGGTGGTGCTTATTTACCGCTTCTATTGCTGGTTTGGACAAACCCTTATTAATTTTAAATCTATATGGCCCATGTAATTCACAACATTTGTTCATTTTAAAAATTTACAATATTCTTGCATCCTATAAGGATCATCATATTATAGTGGGTGGTGACTGGAATGCAGTTATAAACCCTGTAATTGATCGTTCCCACTCCACTGTCACCTATAATCTTCAATCTACTCTGGCTATAAATGATTTGATGACAGAATATAATTTAATAGATCCCCTCCGCACTGTTAAAAATATAAACAAGAATGATATATATACTTATTATTCTAAGTGCTATCATTTGTGGTCCAGATTAGACTTCTTTCTAATTTCAGATTATATTTCAAAATATATTGTGGACTTTACTACAGAACCCAGATTCTTTTCAGATCACTCAAGAATTTCACTAAATTTGAACATAAAACCCAATATCAAAAATAAAACTATGTTTAATAAGTGGACCTTAAATAATAACTTATTGTCAAATGAAGATATTTGCAAACAAGCTTCAGAAATCCTAAATGAAATGGTGAATAGTCTTGAATCATCAGACATTCCTTATGACATACAATGGGCTGCATGTAAAGCAAGATTAAGAGGTTTATTTATTAGTAAAGCTGCTTTTTTCAAAAAACAATACTTTAAGAAAGAGGAATTCTTAAAATCAAGAATTTCTTTGTTGGAAAATCATCTTAGTCTGAACTATGATGCTACTTTAGAAAAACAAATTTTTGATTGTCTAAAAGATTTAATTCTGCTTCACCAAAATAACCTCTCCTTAGCTGAACAAAAACTACTTGCTTCATATTCAGAGTGGGCCCAGGTTCCATCTAAATTTTTAGCGAGAATTATTAAAGTTAACTTCAGAAATCCAAATATTACATCTTTATCTTATAATAACAGATTATATAATACTGATGAAGAGATTATTCAACTTTTCTCCTCTCTTTACACTGAGTTATATTCAGGTTCTTCTAATTCTGTTAAAGATAATCACTCAAAACTCTTTTTAGACTCTTTGCAGTTCCCTAAACTTAATGATTATCAGCAAAAACTACTTTCTACCCCTATATCGGTACAAGAAATCTCGGATTCAATAGATAATCTTAAATTGGGTAAATCTCCGGGACCTGATGGTTTTACTCCAGAATTTTTCAAAACTTTCAAATTGGTAGTTCTTCCCTTTCTATTTAAAGTTTACAATCATATAAGAGTTAATGATATCTCAGATATTCATTGGAACACATCCAAAACCATTCTAATTCTAAAAAATAATAAAGATAAATCTGACCCAGTAAATTATAGACCCATTTCTTTAATTAACGTGGATATTAAGATTCTGTCATCTATTCTGGCTAACAGATTGAAACGAATTTTACCCTCAATTATCTCATCAGATCAATCAGGTTTTATGTCTCAGAGATGCTTGGGATAATACTCTATCTTTAGAGACTATACTTCATCTCATTAAGAAAAATCCAAACCCTATATATGCTTTGATTATAGATGCATCAAATGCCTTTGACAGAGTATGTTGGAACTTTCTATTTCAAACTATGTTATGTTTTAATATTCCCTTATTCTTTATAAATTTTTTAAAAGTTTTATACAAGAATATGTTTACTAGACTATACATTAATGGTCAATTTTCTGCTCGGATAAAGATCACTAAAGGAACAAGACAGGGTTGTCCATTGTCCCCTTTTCTTTTCAACATTTATTTAGAACCTTTGCTATTGTTTATTACTCAAAATACTTTTCATAACATCCCTAGAATTCTTAATACTAATATTCATTTCTCTGCTTTTATGGATGATTTAGTAATCTACTTTCAAACTCCATTATCTGATTACAGAAAAATAATGAATTCTATTGATTATTTTTCTTTGGTTTCCAACTATCTTTTAAATTCTACAAAAACTCATATTTTTCCCTTAAATCATTTAGCACACAAATCTTTTTTGTTTCCAGATGATCATTTTCAGTTTACTTATAATATAAAATATTTAGGAATCAATTTATAACACAATAATAAATCTTCCTTTCAAAATAATATTAATAAATTATGGAACTCTATATTGTCTGATATGGACAGATGGAAGCATCTAAACCTTTCATTTCTTTCAAGGGTGGCCATTATTAAAATGAATATTCTGCCTAAATTTCTTTACCAATTCTCATCATCTGATCAGATAATTTCAAAAATTTTTTTTGAGTCTGTAAATAAAGCTTTGGCAAAATTCATATGGTTCCCTAAATCTGTTAGAATTTCCTATTCTAGATTGGCATTTTCGAAGGACAAGGGAGGTTTGGGTTTACCTAATCTTTATCTCTGTTATTTGATTGTCTCATCCAATAAACTTCTTACTATCTCTAAATTCAATAACACTTCTTATCCAAATCACTCTTTATGGATAAAATTATGGTATAATTATGTAATTTCTAATAATTTAAATCCTGAAGCTATTCCCTTTATCTCTTTGGATAGTTTATTTATTAAAAATATATCTACAGTATTTAAACAAAAGATTAGAGATTTCCAAACCTTACTCAAAATGTGTAAACTAGAAAAGATCTCGCACCATGTTCAGCCAATTCATCTAAACCCAAATATATTATTGGACAATAAACTTTTGAACTTAACAAACTATCCTTTAATTAAAAATCTAAAAGTAGGAGATGTTTTGAAATATCTTGACTTGCCTTTATCTGACTGGCGTAAGTTATTGAAAGTAAACTGGAATTACTCACCAATTCTTACACAACTAAGAGCAATAATTAAAACAAATGTGTATCTCTGGTCCCCATAGACTCACAATTGAAAAACCTTAACACGATTATCAAAATACTTTCATCATCTGATAAAATGCTCTCAAACTCATATAAATTAATTAATTCTTTAATGATGGACCACAACTGTCTTTTATCTAATGTTTGGTTGAATTATAATTCCCAATTGTCAGAATCTCAGAAAGTCCTGGCTATTAGACACACTAAGGAATTTATCCCTTTTAAAAATTAGCATACACACAATTAATGATTAATAATGATGCCTACTTTACCCCAATCAAATTAAACAAATTTAACCCAAATAAGTCCCCTTCGTGTTCATGCTGTTCTCATCCCCAAGCAGACCTCCTTCATATTCTATGGTATTGTCATTTTTCTCACAGATTGTGGACATCTTTGAAAGTCAGACTGCAGAAAATGGGATATCAAAAATCCACATTGACGTGGGAATTTGCTATTCTACATATTCCATTGATTCATCTTTCAAAAGTTGATATTCATGTTATCATTTTTATTTGCTCATTACTAAAACTTTATATAATACAAAATTGGTTTGATCGTTCTAAATTAAAATGGGTTACTTTCCAGAAAATGGCTTTTAAATTTATTGATGCTCAAAGATACTTAGGTGGAAGTCCAAAAAAAAAGCTATTAGAAAGGTTGTGTTAGAAAAGGTTCTAAACATATTAAATAGTTAATGTTAAATATTTTTTTTTTCTCTCAGGTTGCCTAACTTGTATATAGTGTACATATGGTGTATGTTTTATTTCTAAATAACTTATCAAAATCTCATGAAGGTTGTTATCACTAGATGAATTGTTATATGTTCATTTATGCCTTCTTATTATGTATAATCTTTTAATTGTCTTGCTATTCATATAATTAATAAAAAATTTTTTGAGAAAAAAAAAAAAAGTTTTATTCACCTTTGTTCATGTTTTATTGTTGATCCTTCATCAATTCCCAAATATTTATACACTCCCTCTTGCTCAAGTTCATTTATGTCACATTCTTGTCCCAAACTGTTTTCTTCATGCTACAGTTTTCCTGCTTTCAAGGTTACTTTTGCATATTTATCAAGGTCAAATGGCATTCTTATATCATCTGAAAAAGTTTTGACTACTTGCAGTTGTGATTTCAGTTCCTCATCTCATGAGCTATGCAGTTTTAAATCTTCGACAAAGAGAAGATGAGAAGTCTTTACACTTTGTTGTTTTCTATGAGCCAAATTATAGCCATGGCCTAATCTGTTAAGTAGACAGTCACCATGGAATATCCTCCTTTGAATTTTTATCCCTGGAATAATAGTTTGTCCTTTATCATGGCTTAATTGCAAAGTGAACTGCCACTGTTTCATGGTCAATGTAATGTAGTTGATCAGTGTGGGGTGTCTCTTATACATTTATAAGCACTCGTTTATCCATGAATGTGGGATACTATCAAATGCTTTTTTGTACTCAAACCATGGCATACTTAGATTCTTCCCCTTTTAACAGTTCTCCATTATGACTTTATTTAGCAACAGATGATCCTTTGTCCATATGACTTTCTTTTATTACCATTTTGTTCTACTGCCGTAATTGCGTTTTCTTCTAAATGACTATAAACTCTGTCGGCATCAATTCCAGTGTATAGTTTATACCTTGTCAGAAGGCAAGTTATTGGTTTATAATTTTTAGGATAACTTGCACATTCACTCTTAAGTAGGAGCATTGTTTTTCTTGTTGTTAACTAGGTTGGTGTCTGTTTGGGGTGCACATATAGATAGTTCTTACTCATGGCTAAATCTTCATGCAAAGATGTTAATACTTTTAGCCAGAAGTTAGATACTGCATCTGGGCCTGAGGTTTTCCTTTTAGAGGCTTTTTTTAACTTTATCTCAATTTTTCTGGCCATTACTTCATGCCATTTCATATGCTGTGCCTTTGAACTTCTTATTCTTTCTTTTATGTCTTCTATCCATTTAACATCTTTGTTATGTGCCACAGGATCCTCATAGATATTTCTCCAAAATGTATCCATTTCTTCTTTTTTGGGTGGTCTTTCAATTCCTTTTACCTTGTTTCCTAATTCTCTATAGAACTTTTTAGCGTCATCAGTAAATTGCTTATTTTGTACTTTTCCTTTATATTTATCTATATATCCTCTAAGTTTTTTCTGCCTGTGCTGAGATTTTTAGTTTATTATCTGCAATAGTGCAAGATAGATCCTGATCCGTTATAATACTGCACATTGCTTTTATCACGTCTGTCTTTTTGAGTATTTTTGTTGATCTGTTCCCTCTTCTATACTCTTCTAACAGCGACCCTTCTTGTCTTAATTGCTTTATAGTTTTCTCTGTTTAATATTTCCATGATGGCACTTGATTTCTCCCCTTTCTTTCCCTCACTACCCTGTGTTCTTGTGGTAGAATTTTATCTGTTATTAATTTAGCTGCACAGTAACATATCCTGTTTACTTCTGTTATATTGCATGGATCTCTATGGACAGTCCTAATTACTGCATTCATTTGTTTTATCAAACTTCTGGCTTTTCGGGTTTTATTGACCTTCTGGAGTGCATTTCTTTCATTGATCTTACTATGTCTATCTCTATTAAATCAAACAGTTCTTTTTCTTAGCTTATTTTCTTCTAAACTAAGGGCACATTTTTTGTTCTCCATTTCCTGCGGGCATTCTATAGAGTGTGATATACTAACTTCCTGTGGCACATTCTCTTCAATTTCATCCTGTGTCATCCATTGCTCTGTCATATGGGAACTCACTGGCCATTTCACTCTTCAACATTGACTGTGTCAGATTTGCCACAGTTTCCTGTTCCTTCCCTTGCTGTCCAGCTTCAAGTGAACGTTTATACTAGTTTCCTGTGGAAGGCTCCAAAATATCTTCATATGTCAACTGCCAGTTGCTTCCCGCTCCACTGGTTTCTCCTTAATTTGGATGTCTAGTACTCTAATCCTACTGTGGTACTTTCTGAGTTAGATATTCTACACTGGATCCTTCACTTCACAGGTACTCCATAACCACAGTTTGTAGTTCTTTAACTTCTCCATTACTAATCTTCTATTCTACTTTTCCTCTTTGTCTTCTTATTTTTGTATTGTAAAGTTTTCCATGTCCGGATTCTTTTGCCTATATTTCTCTTTTTGTATTGATTAATTTTGATTTCTCCTTTCTATTACACCATATCAAATCTCTTTTTCTTCCCCACATCCATATTTCTTCTTCAGATGTCTGCTGATCTTCCTGTTTCTTCTTACTTTGGGGACTCATTCCATCATGCTGTGATATAACCTGTGTTAGACCTTCTACAAAAAATCCTTCACTTCGTAGGCATTCCATAACTTCAACTTCTATTCAGGGGTGTAGCTAGGATTTTCAAATTTGTACTGACAGCTCTCAAACTGCTACCCCCCTCCCCAGCCAAGCTACGGCCATTCTCGTAATTCACGGTTCGCTCTTTTAGTGTCTATGAAGAAGCATTCGCTGTAATGCCTCTTCAAGTAATATAATATAAATTCACTCAAACTCGGTTCCTTGAATTGAAAATTAACCTGAATTAACCTGAAATGTCAGTTCTTTGAAAAATGCAGCATGGTAGTTGGGGTAGAGACTTCATGCTTTTGTTTTCTGTAACTAAGGTACAGGTTTTGAGCTTGAGTAAATTACTAACCACCTGCTACCACTAACTAGGATGTTTCATTCACACACACACCCCTACCTACCTCTTAGTGCAAGAAATATGGACAAAGCCTAAAATAAACAGGGACAGATATTAAATAATGTTCTTGTGAACTTAGAAAGTTGCTAGAATAACAGGATTTGTGCTAGTATGAATTTTTCTAAAGGACATGAAGTCTGAAGCTCAAATGTCTGTCATTATTTAGCAATTTCAGCCTTCAATGATTTTCTAGAAAATCACAAAATTTATGAGGAACAGACAAAAAATAGGGGCAAAAATATGGACATTCTGCAAAATTTGGACAGTTGAGAGGTATGCTACCTACCACACACACACACACACAACCTCTCAACCTCTTACAGCAACAAACTCATAAATAAAACTGAGGCAAAGGCCCAAAAATAAGGACATTTTTTTTTAAATATTGCTCTTATAAACTTAGAAAGATAATAGAATAGTAGTAGGTCTTACATCAGTACGAATTTTCTGAAAGGTGTGAAATCTGAAACTGAAATGTCTGCATTATTTTCTAACTTCAGTCTTTAACAATTTGCCACTAATTTGCCAGAAAACTGCAATTTTATGAAAAACGGACCAAAAATGTGATGCAAAAATATAAAATTGCCAGACAACAGCTGGGAACCTGTCAAAGGAGGGACACCATTTTAATATGAGCACAGTTAACTTAGAGCAGCTGACAAAATTAGAGAATCTACATGCATTTCTGAAATAAAAGTAATGTATAACTCTGATCATTACAGTTATTTATAAAAGTAAAGTAAACCCTCTATGTTTTCTTCCAAAAATGATATTTTGTGGAGGGATCATTAGGGGAAGAGCAACATTTTGAGCCAAAATCAGGGACAGTTGAGGTTTGGCTATGCCTAATTCTATAAAGCAATTTGCATGTACCTCTCAACCTGTTAATGCAATAAATCTGGACAAGGCCAAATATATTGAGGGAACATATAAACAGTACTAAAAATTGCTCTTGTATAAACTGGGACAGTTGATAGAAGAGGTCTTATTTTAGCATGCATTTTTCTGAAGGTTATAAAGTCTGAAACTAGTGTGTCATTATTTAGTGACTTAATTCCTAAATCATTTGCCAGAAAACCACAAATTGAGGAACAAACCAAAAATAAGAAGCAAAAAATCTATTCATTCTTTGAAAATCTGGACAGTTGGGAGGCATAGTTCAGCTGGGGCTGTCTAAGTTTGCCGCCCTTCCCCCTCACAAAACCCTGGTCGAATGGAGCCTCCCTGCAGCCATTCCAATGATCCATTAATTTGCTATTGCACTCTATTTACCATAAACACTAATGTGCATACTGATTTACTTCTATGATGATTTGAACTTCATTTGAAAGTTTTATTTTGCATTTTACAGCACAAACACTAAGACATCTGCTAAACAAACTTGGCATTAAAACTTCTCTGCCCTTGAAACTCACATTCATTGAAACAACATTAAAACCCACATTCAAAGAAAAATACATTTTACCCATGGCAGATAAAAATGAATTCTGGGCTGCTTTTAAATCATAGGCCCCTTGCATATGAAACATACATGTGCTCTTTGATACACCTTCCTATTGCTTTGAACATTTTTCCAGTAAACAATGAAACAAAACTGCCCAATTCAGAACATTTCCATCATAAAAGTCTAGTCAAACTTCTACAGTCCACCATTATCAGTAAATAATATGCACAATCTCTGAAGTAGTAAAAAAAGTCATCTAAATAATTCCACGTTAAATAAATCTAACTAATGAAGAGGTTGCTGCTAGCAATCACCTTTATATTTCATGACTTCACCGAAATAGTGTCTGATGCCCCTGAGGAATAAATTGCCTAAATTACATTAATAATAAACTAGTAATATTGCAATAGGAAATGGATGGCAAACTGATAACAGGCTCATAGTTAGTTTCTTAACTTTCAGTACAGCAGCATTCACCCCTTATGGGAGTAGAACCAACAACCTTCTGCATTAAAAGCAAGTACACAACATTTTGTGCTACTAGCAATGTGAGCTGACTTAGCATAATCAGCACTAAACTTCTCTTCCCCTGCAGCTCTCAGTTCCTTGTAAAATCTACGCAATACTCAACTACATCTCAACTTCGCAGCACAAGAAGTCTGGAAAAGCCAAATTTATTGGGGTGGGTCAAAGGGCAAAAAACAGGAACACATTAAACATTGCTTGTATAATCTTGGAAAGCTGCTAGAATAAAATGCTGTGTTACCATCATACATTTTACTACCAAGGTCACTGTGCAAAATAGTCAGAACAACATACCACTATGCCAAATCACCTGCTTTGTGAAAGAGAGGAAGACTGAAACTTAAATGGCTATCATTTAATGAATTCAGTTTTCACCATAGCTGTCAACCTCTTAGCACAAAACACCTGGACAAACCCAGTAATGAGGGAATACAGCCCTCAAACATATTCAGTGAATTCAGTTCTTGCCATAGCTGTCAACCTTAGCACAAAAAACCTGGACAAAGCCAATAACAGGGTATTACAGTCCCAAAAATAAGAACAAATTTCAAATAGTCATAAACTTAAAAAAATGCTATAAAAAAGGTTGTGTTAGTATATATTTATTGCTAGAATAAAAAGTTGTTTTACTATGTCACAAACACAGGGATAAGATGCAGACTCCACACAGAAGGCACCCCAGCCAAGAATCAAACCAGAAAACCTACAGCTGTGAGGCAACAATACTGCCACTGCACCATGAAATATGTAAGGAAGTAAACATTCAGAAACCTGAAGTCTGAAATTTAAATGCCTGTCAATTTGTTAATAAGGACAGTCTGACTTGGAACAAAAAAAAAAAAAAAACACAATTCTCAGCAGAGGCCCAGGAAAAAATAATGCAGACATGTCTTTGTAACATGGGAGGACACAAAAGCAAACCCATACAAACACAGGGAGAAGATACAGACCCCCCACACACACAAAGAAGGCACCCCAGCCAAGAACCAAACCCAAGAACCTACAGCTATGAGACATCAATGCTACGTTGCTACCACTGCACCATCAAATTTCAAGCATTGCAATATTTAAAAAACACAGATACATACAGATATTGATCAGATCAAATATGAGGCAAAAATCTGCAATTTTTTTACAAATGGTGGTGGGTAGGGAATTCAGGTCTTTAACACCTGCATACAAGGTACAGGGTTCAAGCCTGAGGTATTCCCTATCACACCAGTACAACATCCCACCTGGGGCACACACACACACACACACACACACACACTTAAAATGCTGCTCGGGAATCAAAACGAATGTTTAGAATGCTACCAGCTCCATTCCGAAACACACTGAACCAGCTCAGAAATCAAATAAGAAAGTTTAAAATGCTACCAGCTCCATTCCGACACACACTGAACCAGCTCAGGAATCAAATAAGAAAGTTTAAAATGCTACCAGCTCCATTCCGACACACACACTTCATAGTACTCACCAACCCTCCATGACGTGAGACCAGCTCGGGAATCAAACAAGAAAATTTAAAACGCACACACTGAACCAGCTCGGGAATCAAAAAAGAAAGTTTAAAATGCTACCAGCTCCATTCCGACACACACACCATGAAGTGAACCAGCTTGGGAATCAAAAAAGAAAGTTTAAAACGCTACCAGCTCCATTCCGACACACACACTTCATAGTACTCACCAACCCTCCATGAAGTGAAACCAACTCAGGAATCCTACTCTCCATGACGTGAGACCAGCTCGGGAATCAAACAAGAAAATTTAAAACGCTACCTTCCTCTCCGAAAGCATTTGGAGCTCCATTCCAACTGGCTGCCTAAAGCGCGCTGACGTCATCGTGCAGTAAAGCGCGAAAATAAAGACAATTTAAAACGCTACCCCCCCTTCTACAAGTTGTACTGAAATCAGTACAGTGCGTATGCCTCCCGACGTCCCTGCTTCTATTTTTTTAACTTCTATTTTCTAATCATCTTTTCTACATTTCCTCTATTATTTTATTGTGAAATTTTCCATATTTTAGTTCATAGATTAATACTAGGCTAACTGCCCTTATGAGCCATTTTAAGCCTAGCCAATTATCCCTTGTGAGACTCAAACCCTGCACCTTGTGTTTGTAAGGCAAACACCTTAAACATTAGGCCACCCTCCCAACTATATCTGCATGCCTTTGCCTGTAATTCTCTTCGAATATCTTTGGGGCTGCCTTTTTTGTATTGATTAATTTGGCTTTAGATTTTGCATAAATATTGCACCATATCAAATGTCTCTTTCTTTTCTATGTCCATATTTCTTTTTTATACTTTCAAAAATCTCTAGGTTTTGTTGTTTATATTTTCGCACTTCCTCAGATGCTTCTTTTTCCAAACAGATCAAAGTTTCTTGGTCTATATAATGCTTTTTGCAAATCTGTTGCATTAATGAACACAAATTTTTATTTGATGCTTCTGACAATTTTTCTTATGGAAGTATTTTTTCCTCAAATTTCTCTCTTAATCACTTTGTATATCTTGTGAATGGAATTCTGGGCTTGTTGTGTAATAGTAACAATACATTATTTCTTTATTATCCTCAATAGTTCACTTTATCATTTTTATGGCTCTTCTTTGGCCTGTCAGTTTTTGTGATTTTTGTGGACTACTACTTCCTTCCACAACAGGGGGCCATCCTCCCCCTGGGCTTAGCCTAGCCCCATTTTAGGAATGTTTCCTTATTTTGAGGATTCTACACTGTCATTTTTCCAGTCCTGGCATTCGCTGTGCTTACCAGGATTGGGCACTTTTTTATCCTGGGTCTTGTGCACCCAACTATCTTTTTTATTTTTGACCTACCTCTGTCCAAGATATATGCTACATAAATACAGTCTATATATCAGTGTTGTCTTGATGCAGTTTTGTGAAAACCTAGGTCCACCTCATGAAGGTACTCACCAAGACTTGAGGATGAATTCAATTTCAACAATACTACTCTCCTTTGTTTGCTGACTTATCATCTCTCCATTCGGAGCTTAATGGGTTAAGGGCAAGACAAAATGCCAGTGGTGACAGGGACCCCCTTTATGGCTAAACTGATGTCCATTAACGATGAGAAGGGGAAATTGTGTCTAGTAATTTCTGGAAGGCCTAGGGGGATTCCATAAATACTAGTGATGGAAGAAACAGTGGATTTCCTCATAGAGGTATGTCAGGTTTCTGAATTTTTTAGGTTTGTCAGGGTAGATCCAGTATCTGTTTGAAACCCTTTTAGGTTTAAAGCCACCTAAAGGTTGTTTTTTTTTTACACCGTTATTGAATTATCACTTGTGACAGGCAAGTTTAAAGTTGTATAAAAGTAATCAAACTGTTTTAACAAGTTCACATTTATGAACATTGTATGACAATAAATGTGATGTATTATCTAAGCATGAATTATTCATTTCATGCCTTTTCTTAAACCTCATTCCTGCCCCAAAATATTTTTCACATGTATTGTTCCCACAATTTCCATTTTTTCTATGCAATTTACTCTTACCCTTTTCTGAAGATCCCACTTCCTGTTCTTTTATCTTTGTTACAATATTCACTTCTTCAGTTATAGTTGGTTTCAATTTAATATCCATTTTCCAGTAACTGCTTTTTGGCAGCCACCAGAATTAAACTTAACAAGCCTTACTGTGGCTAGTTAATTAATATCCTGTATCCCAGCTCAAAAAAAAAAAAAACCTGAGTTACACTCCTTTGCTCAGACAGTATTCCTGACAGAGTACTCTACAGGGAATTGTTTATTATTTATTTTTATTTATTTAACATTTGTTGACCGGGAAAGTCCGACTAGGACAGAGCCTATTTTCAGTGGAGGCCCTGGGAGAAACACTCCAGGCACATGTCTTTAGAATGTGGGAGGAAACCAGTGTACCCGGAGGAAACCCATGCGAATGCAGGGAGAACATACAAACTCCACACAGAAGGCACCCCAGCTGAGAATTGAACTGGAGAACCTCTTGGTGTGAGGTGACAACATTAACTGCTACACCACTGCGCCACCCAATTGTTAAAGTCTGACAACTCATTACACTCCCAAAACATATGTTCCTAGTTACCTATTTCTTCCCCATCACACCTCCAACATTTGCCATCTACCTGAGAGAAAATTCTTTGGAGTCTGCTTGAGGTGTAAAAGTATCTATGCAAACACTTCTTGGCAAAAATCCTAAATCTTCTAGGCCTTGTTCATTGATTCATAGGTTGGTACTAGGCTATCGGTCCTAGGGCCTATACAAGCCTAGCCATAACAATTACCTGGCTATTTCTTCCCACAATATTTACTTCCCTGGACCCCTGTCTAGCAGGGTGACTGATGTGATCCCTGGGGTAAATTTCCGATCTCCCATCCAATCGTCAAGGTTCCTTTTGAAGAGATTCAAAGAGGCGCTCTGCTTGACATGTATGGGCAGTCTATTCCAGAGCCTGGGGAGTCTCTGGGTCAGGAACCTATCCCTCCAACATGTTTTGTTTATTATGATGACAAGGTTTAGATTCCTGGACTGTGTGGCTCTGAGGGACTGGGATTTCTTTAAGTGTAGCATGTTCAACAGCTCTGGGTTTGACATGGCCTTGTATGTTAAGCAGAGATCGCCTCTGAGTAGATAATATTTGACAGAGTATAGCTGGAGTTTTTTTAGATGGTCAGCATAGGGCATCTGCTTTAGGCCTGTGATTCTTTTAGTGAAGTATTTCTGCGGCCTTTCCAGTTGTTGCAAATGTCTTGAGAGGTACATAACAAATGGGCCGTTGTATTCTATAATGGGTCTAATGAGGGATGAGTACAGTGGGACAATGACCTCCTTTTTTCTGGATGAAAAGCCGCTAGTGAGATTTGAGAGCCCTGCATATATCCTCCCATTGTTTCTTTGTGAATTGCTTATCTAATCTGTCTTCCCAATCTTTTCTGACCTCTCCTGACTGTTTCCTGTAGATAGCCTGCCATATTTATATGCCCTATTAATTATCCCTTTTTAACAGCAACTTTTGTTCTAGAGTCAATTAAAAACTCAAGCAGTGCAGGTCATTTCGGATTCCCCTATCATTTTTCTTTGTCTGTATTCTGATATCAGTCACTGATAGGGAAGGCAATCACTAGCCTGCAATCCAAATGTCTTCTTGGTCTCTTCCAATTCTATTACCTTTCCTTCTCTGATTATTTGTTCTCAATAAAATCCAATGAAATAGCAGTATACACGGAGATAGTAGCCACTGAGTATTCCAAAACGTTTATTGTAGCCACAAACAAACGGAAAAAATTATACAGCAGACCATGAATGCCTTATAAAGCTCATTACATGCATTTTCGTCTATTCATTGACTTCATCAGATAGTTAATGAATCAGTCTATTTCACTGGTATATATATATATATATATATATATATATATATATATATACACAATCCTTAATTGTAGAACCAATAGAATTCATTATCTCATTAAAATCCCGCTAATTTTTGTTAGGATGCCATTGTATACATCAAAAACCATTTGTGCAAAACTTAAATCTTGTATTTTTTACATTTTATTAGTTAAAACTTTGTATGAATTAAAAAACGTTATTATAAAAGTTACTGTTAAAAAACTTTTTGTTAAAAACTTACTATTTAATAATGTTCCTTTTTCTAAATAAATAAATAAATAAATGAATAAAATCCTTTCATTATTAAATTCCAAACGCCATCTAGTGGTAGAATTTAATATAGTTCCTCTACCTCCCTCAAAGTTTTGCTGACCTTAGTTTTAACAATGGTAAAATGGAAATAAATTCATTTAACCCAGGCGTTTTTCCTGCCTCTGATGTTACTTGCCACCATAGTTCTCTAAATTCTATTCTTTCTTCCCAAGTTCGGAGTATTATAACTGTGAATCCAAGGGAATAATTTACATGGCAATCTGTGAAAAATGTGGGTCCTTCTATATAGGAAAAACTGAGAGAATGTTGAAGAGTAAAGTATGTCCAGGATACAAATACAAGTTTATGGTATTAGAACAAATTCCACAGGATATTAGAGGTGGCCCTTAGGAAGAAAGAATAGAATTTAGAGAACTATGGTGGCAAGTAACATTAGAGGCAGGAAAAACGCCTGGTTAAATTAATTTATTTCCATTTTACCATTGTTAAAACTATGGTCAGCAAAGCTTTGAGGGAGGTAGAGGAACTATATTAAATTCTACCACTAGATGGCGTTTGGAATTTAATAATGAAAGGATTTTATTCATTTATTTATTTATTTATTTAGAAAAAGGAACATTATTAAATAGTAAGTTTTTAACAAAAGTTTTTTAACAGTAACTTTTATAATAACGTTTTTTAATTCATACAAAGTTTTAACTAATACAATGTAAAAAATACAAGATTTAAGTTTTGCACAAATGGTTTTTGATGTGTACAATGGCATCCTAACAAAAATTAGCGGGATTTTAATGAGATAATGAATTCTATTGGTTCTACAATTAAGGATTGTGTATATATATATATATATATATACCAGTGAAATAGACTGATTCATTAACTATCTGATGAAGTCAATGAATAGACGAAAACGCATGTAATGAGCTTTATAAGGCGTTCATGGTCTGCTGTATAATTTTTTCCGTTTGTTTGTGGCTACAATAAACGTTTTGGAATACTCAGTGGCTACTATCTCTGTGTATACTGCTATTTCGTTGGATTTTCTTGATATTTTTGTGCAGTTTCCTTGGCTTGGATTATTTGTTCTCAATATCTTGATTCTTTGACAGCTTCCTCCAGTACATTCTGGCCCCCTCTTTCATATTTTCTGTACCCCTAATTACAGTCATCCCTATTAGCAGAATCTCCTTTCTCCATTTCCGTGTTGGCTTATTATACTTTCTTCATGTTATATTCTGTGTGACTGTTTTTCTCCTTAAGGATCTGTATCTAAAATCCCATTCTTTCCTTATTTCTTGTATTACCTCCTGCTTCTTCATCATTCCTTTCCCTTTTGAATTGTAACTTTCTGCTTCTGTTATGTATAAGATCCTTAACTGTGTAGCTCCTGTATATACCTTCAAATCAAGTAATCCTAAACCTTGTACAGTTGGGAGGCTCTTACCCTCTTCCCCTCTCAAATAAAATCCTTCAGCTCTTTATTAATTACTGCCCACAACTTCTTCACTGGTTGATAAAATATGCCTTACCTTTGTATAAAACTAAAGGCACTAAAATATTATACCGCTTATATCTTGCTTTCCATATACATAATTAAGAGTTTCTAGTTTCTCAGTTTTTGTATTATCTTTTGCTGAGTCTCTTCATAGCCGCGATAACCAAATCCTTTTTAATCCATACTCCTAAATACTTCATTTTATCCCGCTCCTATAAATATTGGTATTGCTGGACTAATTCATTTGTGGGTACATAGTTTATAGCTGTAGCCTTTTTTTGTTTTCGTTAATTTTATATCCTGAAAAAACCTGGAACTGTCTCAGAATATTGTACAACACTGAGATGTCCTTTTCTGGTTCCATCAGATACAAAATAATATCATTTGCAAATAATGCCAACTTTTCTTGAACACCATCCTAATGATATCCTTGAATTTCTGAGGCCCTTATTTTCTTTGCCAGTGGTTCTAAATCTAACACAAATAACAAAGGGGAAAAAGGACACCCTTGCCTGCTTCCCCTATTAAGACACAACGTATCAGAGAGGAGCACATCTTTAAGGATTGTTAGTTCCTTCTCCTGTAGGGATTCCTTCTACTTTCACTCCATCAAAAAGCACTATGGAAGCTTCTTCTGATGATGAAGTTTTCAACTCTGTGGAGGAACCTTTTAGCTTATTCTTCCCACGTTCATTCACCTCTTGGTTTAGGGTGTGATGAGGAAGATACTGTTTCCCCTGATTCCCAGTGGAAGAACTTTTCTTTGAAGATACTATTCTCAGAATTATAGAACTTTTTAATTGGGAAAGCCCTCAGATATCTAAAGTTCAAAAGAGATATTATGATATTTATTTCCTGAATCAGGCAAATCATGCCTACTCAACCTGGTGACTTCTTTGAGAAGGTCACCAAAGCAATGGATTAGGGCAAAATCGTTCACACTGCCTACCTTGACCTGTCCAAGGCATTTGACCCAATACCTCACTTGGGCATTGTTGACAAACTCCAGAGGTTAGGTACAAACCCGTATATCACCCAGTGGATAGCCAACTGGCTCATGACAGGACCCAGGAAGTTAGAATTGAGGAGTCCACCTCTACAAAGAGGCCAGTCACAAGTGGAGTCCCTCGGGGATCAGTCCTTGGACTGCTCCGTTTTGGAATTTACTTCTCAGAAGTCAAGGCCAATGTAAGTAGTCTCTGGCTGACTAGATTTGCAGATGATTGCAAATTAGGGTCTGTCATTGAATCTCCCACTGACACAAATGTTCTCTAGGAAGGGCTGACACAGACAAACAACTAGTGTCAGAGTCATGGACAAAACTAAATGCCAAGAAATGCATAATAGTATCCTTTGGGAAGTCATCCATCACTGGTAACTTTCATATTGACAACACACCCCTTAGAGTTGACCCAGTAGTCAGGGACTTAGGGACACACATAGATAGTAATCTAGCCTTTGATCATCATGTGTCTACAGTGGTGAGGAAATCATTCTATGTTGCGCAACTTATAAACAAAGGTATGGCATTTAAGTCCAAGGAAGTCATTGTTCCAGTGTATTCAGCATTCATCAGAACTATCACTGAGTACAATTCTCCCTTTGGTATGTACCTAACCAGGCATATTCAACAACTGGAACATCCATAGAGGTTCCTCACTACAAGACTACAGGGCATAAGTAATGTGTCCTATTCAGACCACCTCAAGGCCCTATCCCTGTATTCTGTCTCCTACAGGCTTTTGAGGGGAGATCTATGCCTGGCATACAGTCTGGATGATCCAGTCTTGTCTCTGTTCAGATATTTGTTTCATGAGGATGTGCAGCAGGTGTTAACGAAGGCCAGAAAAACTGCTACAAAAAAATCTAATGTTTACAAATGGAGATGTTTTTCTAAGTGGTGCCTAAATGGTAACAGATGGTCCCTTGAAATATTTGTGTGAACTAGCTCAGGATGGCTTATCATATGCACCCATTAAGGTGCATTAGAGGCGATCTTTGCTTGTCTACCAATGAATCCCTTTCTTCTTCTCTTTTGGTAAAACAGTTCATGAAATGAGTATTGCACATGACACCCCCTTACAAGCAAATTCCTCCTTTGTGGAATCTCACTTATGATCTGTACAAATTGAACTTACTACCTTTTTCACCCTGCCACTCAGACTGAGCTGAAGTTCTTAATGTGGAAAACTGTGCTGTGTGCTACTGTGACATCTGTAAGATGAATCTCTGAGCTTCAAGCTGTCATAGTGGGACAACCTTACCTGACTTTTCCCAGGAATAAGATTGATTTATGCACTAACCCCTCTTTCATGCCAAAAGTGGTGTCAGAATTTATACCCAGTCTATTAACCTCCCTGTGTTCTTCCCAGAACCTAAGAATACGGGAGAGAGGATACTTCATATCATGGATATGCATCGGCAGCTTAGGTACTATCTTGACAGAATGAAACCATTTAGGATTGCTTTTTATTTTCTACACAGGATCAAAGAAGGGCCAACCTGCCTCTAAGCAAACCGTTGCATGTTGGTTGTCCTCTGGTATTGTTCTTTGTTGCACTCACTATGGCAAACTGAATCCAGGCAAGTTAAATCTGCTTTCCACCAGAGCCTTTTCCTCTTCAGTGGAGTATTGGAAAGGATTGTACTCTAGACGTGTTCTAGAGGCAGCAACTTAGTCCTCTGTCCATCCTTTTACCAAACACTACAAGCTGGATGACTTTTCTAGATCCAGAGCAGGCTTCGCTAGGACCACTTCCCAGGAGCTCCTGAACCCTTATCTTTCCTCCTCCTGGGTTGGGTACACTTCGGGAATCTACCCATATGTCAGTAAGGCAGTGTGTTTGTTGAACATAGTACAGCTGTGTAACTCCTACTTACCTGTAACAGTAGATGTTCATAGAGAGAACACACTGTCTTACTGGCAGTATCCACCTAAAAGTATTTGAAAACATGCAGTCATTTCTTCATTGTAGAAAAAACATGGGCTGGAAAACAGACTATTCAGAAAAACTTCAGAAATCATTATTGCATTTTGTTTCTTATAGTCTACATAGACTTGACCTCTGTCTGATCTGTAATGCAATGTCTGATTCAGTTCTGTTTGAGTGTGTGTGCTTGGAATGCAGCAGTAGTGAAGCTAATACCAGATTAGGGACCATAACACTGAAAATAAACATCAATAATCCCCAAAAAATGACAATTACATTCAACAAAGCCTTCCAATATTATTTAATATTCCCCTTGCATCAAAACATGTATTTTGTTAACTTTCATTAAAAATGTATGTATGTATGTATGTATGTATGTATGCATGTATGTATGTATGTATGTATCTATCTATCTATCTATCTATCTATCTATCTATCTATCTATCTATCTATCTATCTATCATCCATCCATCCATCCATCTAGGAAGAATAATATATCAATGTGTGGTTATAACAGCTTCTTCAATATCTATGAATCTGTCAACCACGTGTCCATTCTGTGTGGGAGGTTGTTGGCGTAAGATGGTGAAATTGTTGCTTATAAGAGCTTTTCTTTACATGTGAAGTACAGAATTTTGTCATTTTGTTACAGGGTGACTTAAACATTTTTTTTCTTTAATTGAGATCCAATTTAGTTGCTTTGGATTGAAGCAGCATTGATATAAAATAGTCTGTAAAATAATCTACATATAAAAAAGATGATTGTGGATGCCCAATTGGGTGCTATGGCA
Organism: Protopterus annectens; assembly: GCF_019279795.1. Lineage (NCBI taxonomy): Eukaryota > Metazoa > Chordata > Ceratodontiformes > Protopteridae > Protopterus > Protopterus annectens. The sequence goes on along the minus strand of NC_056725.1, from coordinate 934,919,483 downwards.
AATGAGCAGAGTCAGAAGTTTAGGTGTGTTAAAAAACATTACCTGGAAATTATAAATGCTGTATATGAAAATAGCTTGTAGTCTTTTGCGCACTTGCAGATTCTGACACTTACAATTGAAAACTGAGTTGTCAGCTTGTATCTAAATGCCTATTCATAACACTTTAACAATAGAATAAAAATAAAATAAATGGATAAGCAATAATTATTAAAATGCAGTGCATTAAAGGAATTAAAAAAGTTAATTTAAGTTTAGTTAATGACTAAAATATCTTCCAAAGTGAGTAAGTCTTAAAGGCTCTCTTAAAACCATCCAAAGGAGTGAGTTCCACAAATGTGAAGCCTGGTTAGAAAATTATACAAGACCAGAAATTTCCAGGTCTTGCTTGGCATCTACTTGAACAATAATTTGAGAGGTTGAGTGATGGGAGCCCGGTCATGCAAGTCTTCGAGAATTCGTAACATTCCTTTCCCTGCCAGTCTTGAGGGCATACATAGTCAGTGATATGCTGCTGGTGGGGAGAAGCCATCACAAATCTGGATGGAGAATTATCCTCTAGGAGTCATTTAGTTCATTGTCTAGATGCCCAAGGTGGAGAGCCTTGTTGCAAGGAAGCCAGTGCACATTTGTGCATGACAACATCTTTAGGAGGTATGAAGTGTCTGTTCTGGATAGTGTTTCTTACATTAAAATGTGAAGATTGCATGGTCACTCCAGACTGTAACACTTATCTCTTATTCCAGAAGATCATTCATTTTCCTGCTGAGGGCTATTTTTGCATCGTGACTGTTCCTGAAAAACAGATTTAACATGAATGTGACCAGGGGGTCTAATTAATTTCAAACAATGTCACAAAAAAACATGGCGCTGCAAAACTCTCTGAAGAACCATTGAATCTTTGTCTATTGAAAACATATGCTAACCAAGGGGCCATGACTGACTTTGTAAGTATTCCAGGTTAGGTCAGGATTAGCACTATAGAGACATATATGTACATATTATCTTTTTCTACCTATTGCCTGGAAACCATTAGTCCTCAAATGGGAACATTATTATTATTTTTTTTATTTTACCCTAATCCATGTTACCCATCATAACAACCAAGGACATGCAGAGATTGCCACATAGTCAAACCAATGATCCATGAATGTTTCTGAGCACATGCCTTATTAACAGGTTATAGCACAAGTGCTGCTTGGTATGTGCTTATGTTTGACCCTTTAGGCAACTGCTGTACACTCAGCCTCCACTAGGTGTCAGACTGTGAGTGGGCAGCCCCCTCACTTCAGGATGGTCAGGTGAACACTGGCTACTAATTTCCACCCTCCAATACTTGCTTAAACAGTTCTCAGCCTATTAACTGAACATGGCATTGGGCCATCTGAGCTGCAGTCAGAGCTTTCTCCTTTTATATCACAGGGCCTTCATCCTTCACCTTTGTGATATGAATCCATTCAGTGTTAGGGAATATGGATTGTACCTTGGGATTAAAAAAGTGGCTATATCTCTGGTATGAACATAAATGGGAGGGAGATGGTGGAACTTATTTTTGCAGATAAGCAGAAAAAACATTTTGTCAAAACCAATTATACCAGCACAGTTGTGTGTCTACTTTGAATACTGCCAAAATGGCCATTCTTTTAAACTTTATGTGAAATCTAGCTTCATCACACCTACACAGTTTATTTATTTTCCAAATTGCGATGGATTGTAATAGTTAACAAAGGATAATGGAGGTTTAGTGCCTTAGTCCCCACATGGTGTATTAAGGGGATTTGCCCCTTCCCCACACTACATATACTGTGTGTGTGTGTGTGTGTGTGTGTGTGTGTGTGTGTGTGTGTGTGTGTGTGTATATATATATATATATATATATATATATATATATATGTGTGTGTGTGTGTGTTTTCTGGTATTGTGTATTGTTTCCATTCAATAAATGGTATTCTGAGAGAAAATCTGAATGGTTAGTGCTTTGTTTGTTTGTTTGCTGATTGAATAATTATCACATTCTTGCAGTAGATGTCATAAACATTACTGGGGAGCACCGAAGGATGCAGAAAGCTCTAAAATGTGTTTGTGTTGAACTAGCAATCACTGTTAGTTAGACAGCTTTGATTACTTAACCTGGTGTTTTTTGAAGTTTCATTCTCCCTACCCCTTTGCAGCCTCCAGCTGTGCTTCCAGTCATGTCCATCTCTAGGTCCCTTAGTTGATCCTTACCAGGAACCCCAATCATATCCCTTCACTAAGAGAGTCTGTGTCTCTTCAGGAAGAAGACCTCATGGCGTGTCTTTAATTATCTCTGGGGAATGAAGAATCTGACAGGGTATTGCAGTCGTGGAGCCTTTTATGAATTGTATGAATGTGATGATCTTGTCAGTTCAGAATCCTTAGCAGGGAGGGTGGGTAGTGCAATGACGAAAGGATGTCTTATACCTTTCCTGTCTTTATTCGATGATCTGTGGGCCCCCTAGCTTTTACCAGAGTTTGCACAGTGTTGAAATCCCTCTAGCCCTCTCCAGGGTAAGATTGCTGGCTGTCAAGTATGTAATCCTACTACCTAGCCATCTCTTTCATGGGGCTGAATCTATTTCTGAGCATGGATCACCAGGATTATTTAACCCAGCAATGTCACATCCCCATTTACATAATTTTCTGCAACCTTTTATTTACTTGTTCCAACCATTCCATGGAAACTGAAATAAAAAAAAATCACATCACTTCTCTTTCAGCAATATTGTCTGTTTCCCTTATGAGATGCCCTGCTTTCTTCTCAATACCCCTAACTGAAAGAAACTGAAAAAAATGTATTATTGTGTGCCTTTACTAGGAAATTGTAGAGAGAAAGAAAGCAAGCCACTTAGTTGAGAATGTGGTTAAACTTTGAACTGTATCTACTAGAACATTTCTTTTCTTTTGTGGTTTCCTTGCAAAGAAAGGTGTAGACAAAAGAGGGTGGAGGAGGAGGAGCAAGCTTGTGTGAGAGAGAGAGAGACAGAGAGAGAGAGAGAGAGAGAGACACAAAGAGAGAGAGACAGAAAGGGAGATACTGGTTGGATGATTTCACTCTTGCTCTCTGCCTGCATATAACCCGTGGCTTAACATGCTTACTTTGGAAGGTCCGTGGGAATGATAGCAGAAATAAGATACTGTAGGTATATTGTACTTGGCTGGTAGTGCTGCAAAACTTGCATACTGTGGAATAAAAGAAGGTCATGAGGACAGAGTGTTTTAGTAAGCTGGAGACCCTCAAGTCAAGTCAAAGGAGGGCCCAGTCAAAGCACACTATAAGTCTGATTCAGACATGAACAAGTAGCTGGATTATCTGAGGTACACAGAAAAATGGGAATATCTTTAGAAGAGTATTTTTCTTCCTTGGATCCCAAGACATTGCCACGTATAATACAGGTTCTGTCAGGAATTTATTTTCAAGGTAATTCCAAGAGTTCCTTTACATTTTTAGTTTGGTTTATTATGTTTGCACTGGCGTACCTGGCTTTTCTCTCTTTGATGTGTTAATACTAGCTCCTAGTACCAGCTTGCCTCTTCTGTTAATCACTTTGTAGCTCTAAAACCATGCTTTTTTGTCTCATATAACTGCTGACAAGAGAATTGTACAATATTAGTAATATTTAAGTAGTAGTCTAGCTACAAGATGCAAAGGATTACACAGTTAATGGCAATATATTATTCGCTTTGCTAGTTGTTAAAATGGCAATTTTTAAAAGAATCATAATTATGAGTAATATTGCTTTAGTAAAAGAATGCAGAGAACTACATCTACATATTTTTAATTTTAAAATGTTTTCAACTATAAAAGAGGAAATCTTGTCTTTCTTTGGTAATACAATTATTTGAGCAGAAAATGTAGATCCTCTACTCTTTGTCAAGGCAAATTTTCTTGAGCTTCGGAAAAAATATCAATAGACAGAATGGTGACCACTGTTCTCCCTAGGAAATCACTTAGAAATAGAACTATTAATGATTCACTTCCTTTGGGAGATTCCTCCCTTCTTTATGTTGGCATATAACCCCCCCCCCTCCATCAGGGGAAATAAGGGTGGCTTGCCCACTTGCAAAAATACATAAAGTTAAATGATTCGCCCTTCTGTGTTTTAGACATTATTTGTCGATATTTTGGATCATCAGCTTTGGGGACCTTGGCAAGTCATAGTAGAACCTGAAGAGTATTATACGACCAGAAATTGTGCATGGCTCAGATAATCTGATTTTACAAGATGCACAATTCTGCAGTCCTTACAAATAACTCTGGACCAGATTCCCAGTAAGGACAGCAGGATTGTATATCTTGTAAAATGAGATCATTTGAGCCATGCACACTCTCTGGTTCTACTGTGAACAGGGATGAGGAGTGTTGCATTAGCTGGTGATCGTTGAGTTACCTAAAATGCTACCAATGGCCATAGCACTGAAGACCAAATTGTGTAGCACATCAAGGACTCCTGTACACGTTTCTGCATTACTTTAGTAAGTGATGCCTTGTAAAATGTTAATTTTCTGAATTGGTGTTCTGGTGTGCTGAGTTCCTTGGAAAATATTAATACTACAGTAACAGGTGATAGATGCTTAGTAGATTCTTTTGTTACTAGACAAAATACTAGTGTGTACGCATATCGTGAAGTTGCCATTGAAAGATAATTCTTTTTCGAGCATGATCTACTTTAAAAGGGCTGTTTATTTTATAAGAAATCCAATGAGCTCGGATAATTCAGATTTTAATATCCAGCTGTAGTGTTTAAGTTGTATCTACCACTTTTCTGTACCATCTTGTTTTCGTTGTAGCTGTCTTTTTTGCTGGGCTTATAACTTAGTTAATAGAATGGTATTGGCACTTTCTGGGCAACTGTTTGTTCTGTCTTCAACTGTTATATAGTGACTGACATGACGGTTTAAAAAAAACATTTCATAATATATGCCACTCTGAGAAGTACTTAAGACATCTTAGCTCACTGTGTTGCTGCAGGGTATCCTATGTCCAAGAGTCTGTCTTTTAGGTTTAGCTATAAATATGAGCAGCAATGAAAGGTAGCCTTTTGGCTATGTGAGGTTAAGAATACAAACAGGCATTTCATGTTTTTCCTTACTGATTTATCTTTGGAGTATCATTTCTCATTGTTACCATTCTAAAAAGCGTCTTTAGTGCTGACATTTAATACTCTGATAAAATACGTAAAATTGTTAAGTGTTCATTTATTCAGTAAAACACAATACAGATATATAGAGAGATACACTATATTTGTATGTAGGTATATAGCTCTGCTTTTCTTTCCATAAAATGACATTGTTTTCTGAAATGTTTGAGTTAAAAATGAGAATGCATAAAATATTTTTCTGTGTAGTTCATTAATTATTTAAATTAAGTAATGTTTTAAAATAGAAATATTTAACACACGGAAGGGAAAATGAAACTTAGTATTTAATTTCAAATGTCTGCATTTTTTAAGAAAAATAAATTGTGAAATTTGACTAATTCTTTGCAAGAAGGAACATATTACAGTATGTTTACTTTTCAAACTTACATGACATTATGTGAAAATTAAATCAGTTTGTAAACTAATGTTTCCCCTGGACATGGCAAAGCTACATATGAAATACAGTGGCCAGTTCTTGTAACCATACATAGATCACACTAGAGTCTACAGTAGAAAGGTACGAAAACTGTTAGTAGAAATGGAGGTGGACAGTAGAGGTACTAAACCTATGAGGAGAAATTGGGGTGGGCAGTAGAGAGGTACCAGAATTATGAGGAGAAATGGAGGTGGGCAGTAGACAGTTACCAAAAGTGTAAGGAGAAATGGAGGTCCTGGAGTTAGTAGACCGACTATTAGCTTGTGTTGCACACACCAGAGGACAGAAGAGAAAGGGGTATAATGATGTGGTTGTACTTGTTATTATCATAGACATGTAGGAGGGTTACAAATCATATTTCCAAAATTAACAAAAGTGGGCCATGAAACAAGAGAATGGCATGTGGAATTTTTTTATCTGGGCGAGTGGAATACCTAAATGTAGTCATCTGTGCTGCTGCATGCTCATAACTTCAGGGTTTTCCTTTTCCATTCTGTAGGTCGATCTGTTCAGATTTAGTAATGCTAATTGAAATGAGTGGGAAGGATGCATCTGATGTGGAAAGACAGAAGGAAAGAAGAGATATGTGTGGCAAATGGGACAACTTAAAGCTAATATCAGTAATTCTATTTTCCAGAGACGATGGTGTTACCCAGGAATAAACTGCCTCAGGCAGTGCTAAGGTGTATGTTCATTTAAGAGTCTGGATAGCATTCTTGCATGTTTATATTCAGCAAACATATTTTTGTAACATTAATTATAGCCTCATCATGTACAACATTACCAATGTCTAATTTTATAATGTCTTTATTAAAATAAAACACATACTGTATTTTGCAGATAACCTTTCTAGCAGAAGCATTGGTTCTGTCAGTGAGGGGAATATGATGGAACAAATGAAGATTTCACTTTTGGATGTCACCACTTTTATTTCTTATTTCTTTGTGTTAGCTAGATCAGTGTGCAGGTGAACTCTTTTGGCAGAGAAGAATATAAACCTGATTATGACCAAGGAGACCAGTTGGGTGCCTGATGGCAGTGGAAAAGACAGAGAAGGATGGATGAAGATCAGTCTGTTTGTCTTTCTCAATTTGTAAGGTGGGGTTAATGATATGCTGGAGTGTGGGGTGTTCGTTCTGGCTCTGGTGGGATCAAAGCAGAAAAAACACCTGAATGGAGTTAGTGGGTAGACGAAGGCTATATCCATCCTTGGGTGGAGTCATTCCTAGAGCCATGCATCATTGCCCAGATTATTTTTATTTATTTATTTATTTTACATTTGTTGACCGGGATAGTCTGAGTCAACTGGATAGCCCTTTTTCAGCAGAGGCCCAGGAAGAAAAGCTCCACAAACATTACAATAAGTTTTACAGAAAATACATTTTTACAATAAAAGTAAATAAAAAAGTATAAAAGAAGCAATATATAACAGTACGTAACAGTGTTGCTAAAACTGAACTAAATTGTTTGTGTCTTTCGGCTTTTCCCGGTTAGGGGTCACCACAGCGAAACTCCAGTCCTCTAATGATTGGCAGTAGATTTTTACATGCTGGCTTGCCGGGCCTAATGCACAACCTTCAATGAAGGAATGCCCATTCATGCATGTCACCACACAGAAGACGCTCTAACTGAGAATCGAACAGGCAACGTCTAACTGTGAGGCGACAACGCTACAAGCAGTAAAAAACAATATGAAACAGTGTAGATACAATATTATTAATCGAGGAAGGTGAGCAGGAAACATAGTAACGTTTTGGTATTGCTGAGGGAGAGAGATGAGAGACGTGAATTATAATTAGTAGAGTAAGGAGGTAACAGTTCTTGGTATAGACGTCAGGTATCGGCAAGTTAAGGGAGGCTATGAAGAGCATTCACGTAAAGACAGGAAGAGGTCAGTAGAGCAAAACAGTATAAAGGGCAGGTAGGAAAGTGTAAGAGGGATAGTAGTGAAGCTTAAGTGGGGTCAGTACAGTGACAGGACCAGTGTCTTTTCAAGTATTCCTTGGTGGAAGCTTTGAATTGTTTAGGTTGGTTGAGGGATCTAATTTGTATTGGCAGCATGTCCAAGAAATGGTGGGATGGTACCTATAGAGGTTACATCCTATTTTGGTTCTGGGTTTGTAGATCTGTAGAAGGTCTTGGTCAGAGCTGCATAGAGGTCTAGTGGGAGAATAATGGGTGATAAGAGGAGATAAGCTGGGGCAGTAGGAAGGTTAATATAGAATGGAATGAATGATTTGGAGCTGAGAGAGAAGGAGCTGGTGGGGTAATCCTAGCCAGTTAAGGTGTTTTAGAGGGAAGCCGTGATGGGATTTATATGTTTGGTGTGCTGTCAATCTGGCTACTTTGTTGTAGGTTGATTCAAGTTTGGTGAGTAGAGAGGAGATGAGATGAGATTAGTAAGAATTTGAAAGCTATACAATATGCTAGGTAGGAGGTAGGCATGAGAGAGGGTTGCTTTTGCTTTGTTAATGAGAAACTTTTTATTTCTGTAGAGGAGACCCAATTTTAGATGAGTCTTGTGGATATGGATATTAACATATACGTCGAACTTAAGTTGGTCATCTATTATGACACCTACGAGTTTGGTGTTGGATTCAGCTTTGATAGGAGTGTTGTTGAGAGACAGTATAGAATAGGTAGGTTTAAGGTGGTTGAGATTTTTAGGTAAGAAGAGTAGGAGTTTTGTTTTGTTTGGGTTCAGAATAAGTAGGTTGTTAGAGAGCCAGATTTCAACTGTGTTAAAGGATGCCTGGGTGGTTGAAATGAGTTCAGAGGGTGTGTCAGCAATGGTGATGACTATGGAGTCATCTGCATATTGTACCAGGGACAACTGGGGGCATGAAGTATGGAGTAGATTAGTAAATATATTAAAATGTAATGGGCCTAGAATAGAGCCTTGGGGGCCTCCTATTTTTACTGGGAGAGAAGGGGAGAGGGCCAAAAGCCATCTCACTGATTGGTGTCGATCTGTAAGATAGCTAGAAAACCAGGCAACAGTAGAAGTGGAGAAGTTAAGGTTAGTCAGTTTAGTCAGAGGAAGCGAGTGAGACACAGTGTCAAAGGCTTTTAAAAGGTCTAAGAAAAGGCAAGAGATGAGGTTTTTATTGTCTCTGGCCTGAGAAATAGTGCTTAGGAAGGATATTGGAGCAGTAGTAGTACTATGTTTGGGACGAAAGCCATATTGTGTGGGTGTGAGCAGGTTTTCCTCTAGAAGGTAATGTATGACCTGCTTGTGTATGCATTTTTCCAATACTTTAGAGAGTGGGGATAGGATTGCAATAGGTCTAAAGTTAGTGATTTCTGTGAAGTTACCTCCTTTATGTATAGGTATGGTGTAGAATTCTTTCCAGATAGAGGGGACCTGTGACTCAGAGATAGACTGATTTATCAAGATAGATACTGGGAAAGCAAGTGAATCAGCAGCTAGCTGAAGGAAATAAGAAGGAATATTGTCTGCTGATATGGAACACGGTTTTAGTTTGGAGAGAAAAGATTTGATGTAGCTAGTAGCAACAGATGTAAACCAGTTTTGCCTTAAATATGAATTTAGCACATAGAACAGGAAGGAGCAATACTGAACCACTACCTTCTGTCTCTGCAGCTGGGGCTTCTCTGACCAACTCACCTATTGCATACCAGGTTTCACCAGCTAGGTAGGGACTAGTGAAGCTGACTGACAGGGTATAACTTTGCAACTGGATTGAACAATGTGAATCGAGGTAAGCAAAATTCATGTGGGCGACTACAATGCCAATGAAAGATCAACCCAGTCAGAGCACAGCAGCAAGAACTTGCAATTAAAAATAAATGATTAGTACATAGGTTAAATTTGTGATAGGTTTTTCAGTGATAAAATAGAAAATTATAAGATAAAGACCACAGAAATCATAAATTAACCCACATATGACATTACATGCATGGTAGCAGATAAATTAAAAGTTGAAAACTTTACTACAGCGCAATATGACATAGATAGAAAGAAATAAATGTATCTTGGTGAGTAGGCCAGAAACTGCAACCAAAAGACAGCACTAGCATTGCAGACATTAAAATCTATTATTTAGCAGTGTAGCGGGACTGTGCTTAAATGAGACATTGAGGACCAGTGTTCTGGAATAGTTATTACTTTCTGAATGGACATTTGAGAAAGAAAAAACAAACATCTCACTACAGCATTTCTTTGCCTGAGGATAGGAAGCAGAGATGGAGTTCAGTACTTTACTGATACCTAGGGAACACAATGGGGACTTAGAGATGACTACACTGTATAACATTGGGATTTCCTATAGTCCATATTAAGTGAAATAACTTGTAAGTATATATGCACTCACTGTATGCCACTGTTCATGCAGATTAGAATGGGAAAAGGAAATGATGCTGTGACCAGTGGTTGTGATTTTAAGAGGTGTCCAGCTGCACTGTCTTTGTGGAGACCTCATTCATTGATAATGCTTGGGAGAATAGGGTTCTTATATGGAAGGTAGGCCAAGACAAGATAGCACTCTGAGAGCAATACCTAGCTGATAGGTGGATATTTGAAGTTACCTAGTTGAGGAGATTACTGTCACCAATAAAGAGTACAAAGTAGAATTAAAGAGTTATAGGTATGAAACACAACAACTGGATGGAAATTTATTAGTAAAAAATACAGAAACAATCATATACAGAAGTTGAATTAGAATATATGAAACCACGCACAGCAACAGAGGCTTTATGTAACCATGAAACAGAGGGGAAAATAACGAGTTTTGAAGAACACAGCCACATATAGGCCTTCAGAATGGTTTACTATCAAAATATTGAAGTGGATTCAGTCAAATCCACATTGACGAAGTCCGGAGGTCGAATGGTGACAATGTTGAACTCCGACATTGTCGAAGTACAAATCTCACCCTTATCTCGACCCATGCTTGCTCCGAGGTCAAATTTGTGATCTAATTCGACAATGTCAGAAGTCGGCATTGTGACATTTCGCAGATGTGGGTTGATGCTGCAATCATTCGACCGAGTCCACTTCAACATTTTGATAGTAAACTCTTCAGAACACAGGGACAAATGGACAAAAGTTGTAAAAGCCAGTTACCTTTGTTAGAAATGAACACAGTTAGTAACTGCTTCTGTTGATATGTGCCAATAGTTGCTGCCAGTACTGCACTATTTGGTGGGAAAGAAATTAGTGCTTATTTTGGGAGGAAACAATTAATTTTATTTAACTTGCATTGTTCTTCTGGACAGTGTAATATATGTGTGTCGTGCATATGATGGGGTTTGCTGATTTATGTTGGTGTCTGGCACAATCTCTGTGAAAACAAAGGACTGAGACTGTATGGGAGAATAATGACAGCAAGTGGTTTGTTTAAACAGCTTATTGTAGGACAACAGCTGTTAGACAGCTGGGATCTTTATATAAATGTGTGTGTGTGTGTGTGTGTGTGTGTGTGTGTGTGTGTGTGTGTGTGTGTGTGTGTGTGTGTGTGTGCGTGTGCGTGTGTGTATCTGTTTGTGGCTGGTCATTGAATAAAGGGAAATGCTGCATCAGCTGCCACTTTTACATCTGCTGTGAGTTTTTTTTCCCTTTCTTTTGTGGGTTCACAAGTAAATAATAAGCAATCAATCTGTGGACTATTACAGGCCAAACCAATAACTATGCTGTGACCAAAGGTGAGAATCAAAGCCTGTTTCTAGGGTTTGTGAGGTAAAAACTCTTAAACATTATGCCAACCTCAGCCCCGGTATTACTGGATAATTATCTGAAATGGTGAGGTTTTGGTGGAGTACTGAGTCTTGTCTGGGAGGGGAAGGATTAGAGTAGCTTCCCTAGGAAAAAAAGAGAAAAAATTGTTTATTCATCATGGAAATTTAGTGGTCTGTAAGTTCCTGACAACCAAACTGTGAGTTATCAAATTATTTGCTGATTCAAATATACATTTAAGAAATGCTTCGACAATGTTTACATTGGCACCCCAGTCCCCTCCTTCTCAATAAAGCCCTCCTGTCCCTCTTATTCTTCTCTGTGCACAGCCCCTGTATGTCCATTTACTTGGCCACTGGTATGGAACTCACTCTTCACAGCCTGTGGCTACTTCATCTGAGCTGGACCCAAGTGCCTTTAGGTGTTCACAATTGCCAGTATTATCCCTCTTGGCTAAGTGCCTAATAATCCTCAACCTACATGACCATCCATTGATACAGCAGTCACCCAGATATCATCCTAGATGAGCATCCATTGATACAGCAGTCACCCAGATACCATCCTAGATGAGCATCCATTGATACAGCAGTCACCCATATACCATACTAGATGAGCATCCATTGATACAGCAGTCACCCAGATACCATCCTAGATGAGCATCCATTGATACATCAGTTACCTAGATACCATCTCTTGCCCCTCTGGCTTCTCCTACCCAAATTCCCCACAACAGCTACTTCCCCTCATTCATTTCCTTTTAAATCTATCACATCAGTGAACCCATCTACCTACTACCTAATACCTTTTTAAGTTCCCTCTTAACTGCCTTTTTCAAGCTCCCTTCCACCTGTTCTCCTGCATCTTGTTCCTGCCTACCACATTGACCAGCCACCTCCCAGTCCTTAGGACCTACCACTGCTTACCCTCCACTTGCCTTTAACCATTTCTTCAAGTGAATTAGCATTAGCTGTTCTTCTTGTATTAATAACCAGTCTACCCTTCCTTTGTCTTTATATCTCATGCAACTAACCACCTCTTCCCTTCATTATTTTTATATTGTCTCACTGTGCTCCTCCTCTGTGTTTATCCTCTCTGTATTACATACTTTACTGATATTTGTTAGTGTAACATCACAGTGCTTGGCTCTATAATGTCTTGGAAGTATTTATCTAACCATGTATGTTTAAATTCCCAGTGTGTCTGCTTAAGAGACAGAGCAGGTCACAGCCCACTTCTACTCTGTCACTTTCTTCACCGCCATTTTCTTGACAGTATAATAAAATCAGCTGGAAGCCAGATAAAATACTTTTCATCCCCACAATGGGACACTACAACCACAACAGAAGATAAGACAAAATCATGCACTCTGTCCACTGACTTCCCTAATTCTCCTTCCTTAGCATCTCCTTGTCTTACTTCACTTGTCTTTTCTCTAACAGAAGAAATGTGATCCAATCGTGTATACTATAAGCTACTTATCATCTTCTAATTTGTAGAAATACAGGTACTCAGTATCTACGCACATTATTAGTTCTAACCAAGCTAAATCAGCTATGACTAACAATTACCTTTATATAAGCTCCTCCGCTTCAGACCATCCAATGAACTTACTCTGTTTTTGTCCCAGCTTTACACACGATCACCTAAGTGATAATGCAACATGCAAGTGAAAGCATGTTTATTTCCAGCTGGGTGATTATTTATCAAGTGTACATCAGACTTTTCCTTCCCCAGTGCGTGTCAGTAGCAATACCTCTCTTATCAGTGTTTACCTTTCAGAGACAAACAGGTGCCTTCCTTCTCTTCATCACAGCATGCTAGTCCTTGTATAGTTTCCAGACCAAAGTCTCATTGCAACTTCACTTACTTCTGTACCTTCATCTGACTGTCTGCTACTATCTTAGGGTATCACTCATGGAAGCGTGGCAAAACCTCAGTGAAAGTGAGGAAATATAACAATGCATTACTGTTCTCTCCCCACTTAATACTGTACCATCACCCCAGTCTAATTGCCTGTCTTGGTATTCCTCGCTGCCTTATCGGTTTCATTCCTTCTCTCTGTGACATCTAGTCTTATTTTCCTTGCACATCTTGTGCTCTATATTCCAGCAATGAGATTTCACACAAAACTTTCCTCTTCCTCTCTTACTTCACATTTTTACTTGATGGTACTTTTGTAGGAAAGAAAATATATATTTTGAAACTGCATGTTCCATACATTTGAGTTCCATGAGCCCTTGTTTTGAGAATTTATGTGAAGCATTCTTGGGACACTGAGGAATTGCATTTCAATGGTAAAATCTTTCAGATTTTCGTAAACAAGGGAAGGTCCACTGTCTGTTCCATCAGGTCACTGCCAACTCAGCTGAGCACAATAATCAGGTCTGAACTCTCACTTGCCTTATCTGCTTCATAACTTCACGGTATAGCTGCCTTCATTTATATTAACAGCACCCAATAATTCTCCACTCATTTAGTTCTGTACCCCTACCATAGTAGACCCTTTTTTCTTGCCTGCATTAATGTTGCCACACCCCATAGTTATGGAAATCCACCACATTTGCCATGGCTGGGTTGTACGTGGGTCCACTATGTCAATACTGTGTGGCTTATCAGTTTTTATTTCCAGCTATAATGACCTGTGTGGTACAGACAGCTCCTGCTCAGACAAAAGCAGAATACTTACATGCATACCTCTCTGCCTCTTAGCACAAGAAGTCTGCACAAAATCAAAAATAATTGGGGTGGGGTGCAAACGCCTAAAATAGGGACAAAATTTAAGTAGTGTTATTATAAACTTAGAAAGTTATTTGAATAAAAGATTTTGCATTGCCATTCATTTTCTAAAGATATGAAATCTGAAATTCAAATGTCTGTTATTATTTCATAAATACAGTCCTCACTGATTTGCCAGAAAGCCACAAATTTTACAGGAACAGATGAAAAATAGAGGCAAAAATTTGGACAGATATGCTCAAATCATGCTTTCCCTCTAGGAAGCCTATGTTTTGTACATTCTTTCTGTGTTCTATTTTCCTCACATGTTGAGGATGTTCATCTTCCTCCAAATGTTGGCCTTTGTGACACAATTCAAATGTAAAAATAAAATGCATGCAATTCTACAAAATGAATGAATAAATAAATAAATAAATAAAAAATATAAAAAAATGGAATGACCTTGGAATTAACCTTCTAAATTGTAAATTGTACTTATATTTCTTATTGTCACTTTGTATAAATTTATTTTATGTGATTTTATTTGGACTTTTACTGTAAGTATGAGTTAGTTCAAATTTTAGAAAAATACCTTTGAAATAAACTTGTATATGACTTTTAGCATGTGGCAGCTACGTATGTGCCAGTTTGGTACTATTTCGTATGGAGTACTGATCGATTCTTTCCTATGTCAGAGTTCAGCTGTAAAACACTATATTTTGAAAGGAATGCCTACTGTCAGAGGCTTTTCTAATTACACCGAGTGACCATGTAGCACCCTGCAGTACTGCTTAAAGCTGAACCAGTCTAAATGGGCCTGACTCCAAAAGAGTTGCTGTCAGCATGAGTTTGCCTTGATTCCAAAGACTTCCTCTCAGTGTAAGTGGATTACTTTAGTGTGAGGCCTATCAATAAACAATATTTCTTCTATTGCACACAAGAAATCTGGTGAAACACTAGTGAAATTAAATATAAAAATTCAAGAAGCCAATGAATCACTACTGATGCTTGAAAGCAGTGATGTGTTAATATGGTAATATGTAGCAGATTTACTCTACATTTTCAACACAGTCATATTAGTATAATTTGGTAGACTCAAACCAGTGCAAATATGTCTGCCTACTTATTTAAAAATATAGATCAATTGACTCTGAAACTTGTCAGGCTGGCAAATGGTACTGATAGCTCAAAGTCATATAACATGCTGTCATTTTCGTTGTTAATTTTATTTGTCCCTACTGTCCTCTTTTGAAATGAATAAAAACAAGCATTGAAAGTCCTCCTTCTTAAGTATAATACATTAGATTACAGCCTGGCCACAAACATTGATGTGGACATCATATGTGTGACTTGAATCTTGGTGCAAACATTTAGATATTATGCAATTATGTCTGCTAAGATTAACCAGTTTACAATAATGTTATTCCATTACTTAAGTTCTATTTCTCTTCCTTGTCTAAAGTGTATTTCTCCATCTTAAAATGTATCTGTCAATGCTTCATTTCATCATCTTAAGAAATCACATATTGTGTTACACCTGTGTAGTATTAAATATGTCAAAAATTGAATACATTTGAGTAAACTAAATACTTATTATATATTTTATCCTTCAGTAGTGCACAAAACATTACATCTAAGGGCCTCTTTGCTGTAGCAACTTAAGACATTTTATACATATGTTTTTAAAATGACTTACAAAACATAATGCATCTTATGAAAGTGAAATCTCTTATGTATCTAGTATAATTTACCTTATTAAATATCTAACTTTATTTTTTAATTTAAAAATGCCAAAAACAAGCATTTTAACTCACGCAAATTTATAATTCAATGCACATATTTTAATTTATGTTCATTATCTCTTATTATGGAAAGTTTAATCAGAGTTTTAAATAATTAAATCCACTTTCTATATTAAATTGATAAGCATGTTTGAATTTGAATTGACTGTATTTTTATGAACAATATTTCAGTACTTTCTATTTGCTGGACATTTTAAATGTTTTGTAGGGCTTATAGCATATTTTAATAAATTTACCAAAATACTCTACATTAAAATGAATATGAAATTGAAGCGGATCTCACAGTGCTACCTTTTATGATGTCATAAAAATGAATGCCACTACCAGCGATACAACAATCCAGCTGTGAAATGTCTGTGGCCTTGTGAATATGTTTAGATATAAAAATGCAAGGAGAAAGGTATTAACACTCCATCACCTGGACCAGACAGCTGAGCAATAAATATGCAATCAGAATCAGATTACAAAATGGAGCTGAGAAGCATTAACAGATTGTCAGTTTTAGTTTGCTGTGGTAGTGGAACATTCCTTTTATCTTGTTGCTGCATATTACTACCTTGAGATGGCAAAACAATAGTGCTTCTGCCTCTCTACTCTTTCTATAATTATAAATTGTTGAAATTGGAGAGACTGACACTACTTGCAATATGTTTACAATGATTCAGTTATGAAAATACAATATCCTGTTTTTTGAAGGAACTACTGCTAAACAGTCATTACACAAGATAGTGAAATGGCAAAATACGATACATGATGAGACATGAACCTTGACACTTGGGGAAAAAAAAAAAAAGAATCCTGTTACTGGATTTAGAACACTGCAGTTTGGATGAGAGTATGTAGAAGATGTTTGGTTTCCCAGATGATGTGAATACACATTTTAAGGCTGTAGTGGGTATTCATCTGTCAGTCTCCAGTAGTATAACTTTTGCTCCACAAATCAGAAACTCTATCTTATTGGTAGAAAGATCTCTATCACTACACACAAGTGGCATAACATTATTTTTTGTTTGTTTTCGCCATGAACTGTATCAGTTAATTTGCTGTGTTAATCTTCATCCTTATACACACTCTTGCTGAAAATAGTTTAGTCTCGCATATGTAGTGCTCTTGATCTACAGGCTCAATATTAATTCTGTTGCACGAAAGAAATCTGGTGAAATGCTTGTGAAATTAAATATAAACGTTCAACAAGCCAATGAATCTGTACTAATGCTTGAAAACACTGATGTGTTAATATGGCAATATGTAGCAAGTGTTAATACAGTAATATGTAGCATATTTATATTTTCATCGCAGTCATGTTAGTATAATTTAGTAGACTCAAACCAGTGAAAACATGTTTGCCTACACATTTAAAAATATACATGTTGAGACATATCAATTCATTCTGATACTTGCCAGGTTGGCAGCTGTACTGATAGTTCAAAGTCACATAAAATGCAATTACTTGTGGGCAGGCTATCACTCTCATTGTTAATCTTATTTGTCCCTAGTGTCCTCTTTTAAAATGAATAAAAACAAGCATTTAAAGTCCTTCTCAAGTGAAATACCTTAGATTGTAGCTTGGCCACAAACACTAATGTAGACTTTATATGTGTAACTTGAGTCTTGGTGCACACATTTACACATTATGCAATTATGTCTGCTAAGATTAACCAATTTACAGTAATTGTATTCCGTTACTCCAGTTCTATTTTTCCTCCTTAACTAAAATGTATTTCTACATCTTAACATGCATTTTGCCATTGGTTCATTTCATTATCCTAAGGAATGACATATTGTGTTATGCTTGTCTAGTATTAAATTTGTCAGAAATTGAACATATTTGAGTAAACTAGTTATTTATTATATATTTTATCCTTCACTAGTTCACAACAAATTACAGCTAAGACCTTCTTTGGTGAAGCAACTTAAGGCATTTTATACATGTTTTTTTAAATGACTTAAAAAACATAATGCATTTTACGAAAGTGAAATATCTTATGTGTCCTGTATACTTTATCCTATTAAATAGCTAACCTTATTTTTTAATTAAAAAATGCCACAAACAAGCATTTTAACTCACTCAGATTTATAATTCACTGCACATATTTTAATTTATTACCTTTTTAGAGTTAATAATCAGACAATTGTGGTTTTGTGTCTATGTAAAGTAAACCATACTAAACCACAAAAAATTATATATATATATATATATATATATATATATATATATATATATATATATATATATATATAGGATGATTATACAGGATTAGTAAATTTATAACAAAAATAATTAGGATGTTAATATAATTAAGTTAGTATTGTATTTTCTCAAGAAATATTTTATATCAGCTCTGACTTTTAAACCTGATTTGTAAAACTGTTCAGTTGCACTTATGCATTTTATTTATATGTTCTATATCTGTCTGTCTATCTGTCTGTGTATCTGTTTAATATCCATAACTTGCAATGTCCAGCTTGAATTAATCCATTTATAGCACAGACCTGAAGGAGAACCCCCTCCACAAAAAAAAAATAAATAAAGTTATATCCTTCAGAAATTATGTTGTTCTTTAGAACTACATTTCATGTTAGTTACCTTACTAAACAAAATGCATTGCCACAATTCGTGGTCAAATTGCTGGGGTAGAAATTAAATAACACAGTTTGTTTTGAAGTAAGAAAAATATTTACATTTTAAATATGTTACTTGTCTGTTTCAAATCCAACATATGAAATGAGCAATCTGAATCATGGTAAATATATTCTCAGATATTCACAACATTGTTTTACTGCCAGGGGCAGACAGACTGAGAACTGCACTGTATTAAAAGGAATATGTTTAGAGGGGAATCTTCTGCTGAGGGTCCTTGGTTGCAAATTGTGCAGTAAATGATGGTGCTGGCACTATAAATGTTAGAAGGGACATTAGCTGTTTGTCTTCATGCAGGGAGCTTCTAAATAAGCACATTTCTTGCATCTAAAACACCAAAAGGTGTATCAACAGGCTGGTCAGGGAATTAGGGAAATATGACTAGTTAAGTATGTTTTACACTGGTTGCAAGATAGCAGTGTTTGACTGGGAATATGACTGCAAACTGCTTTTGTTTTTAATATGCTACAGACACAAGAGTAAAAATAGTTTTCTTTGACAGAGGAACAGTACAAGACATACTGTAAACTGTTTGAGGCCTAACGAATTTGTAGCAGATAGAAAACCACCACAAAAACTGTTATCTTTGTGGTGTATGTCATACTTGCATATGCTTTAAGATGATTGACTTTACTATCGCTAGTCTGAATATAGTTTTTATATGCAGAAAGTATTTAATTCTTGCCACTACATATTTTCAGGAATCATGCAGTAACAGTGTGATGTCTTTATGAATGAGTGAAATTTCTTTATTTGTTCAAAACAGCCAGCTGTTTGAACACTGCAGTATAGCTGATTTCCACAATAACAGGAAACATAGGTGGTTTGTTAATTAAAGTTTATATTTTTTCATGCTTCTCTTTACTACTGGGATCTTTAACATCAGATACTTCCATTAAGATTTAAACTACTTTACAGGTTATAGACCTGGAAACAAGGCACATTTTACCTCTTAACCTTTGACCATTAAATATCATAGCACTGTCCCTCAAAATCATAGCATGGAGTCCTTATTTTTACAGTAGAAAGTCCCCATATAGTTGCTGTTAGGGCATCATTATTATGTTCTTAGCATATTTATTTTAAGAGGTATGTCCTCACAAACAGGATCTGACTTTATGTGGTGCTGCAGTAGCGTTGTTGCCTCACAGTAAGACACTGTCCGGTTTGATTCTCAGCTAGAGCGTCTTCTGCGTGGAGACATGCATGAATGGGCGTAACTTTGTTGAAGGTTGTGCATCAGGGCTGGTAACTTGGCACGTAAAAATCAACTACCAATCCTTAGTGGACCGGAGTTCCGCTGTGGCGACCCCTAACCGGGAAAAAGCCGAAAGACACAACAACAACAACAACAACAACAACCAGTAAGTCTAGGAGGAAGATAGCTAAATCAGATAGCTGATATCATATCACATGCCTAAACCATAGCTGCTGCGAGATCTGATTTCCACATCAGAATAAAGATGTTCACCTATTTAATCTCAGTTATCCTTCCCTTTCCTTCCTTTCATCTAAGGCAATAATGCATACCTTAAATGTTCTACCCCTTACTCACAATCCAGCATTTCAGTGACCTAGGTGTTTTGTCAAATTGTTAGTGACACAAATACATGACCTACAAAAGTAATAAGGAACTAAAAGAGCATACAGTAGTGCAACTTGTGTTAAAATTCTTTTTAATAAACATCTTCACAAATCTAGTGCCTCAACAGTAGAAATCTGCCTTCAAGTATAAAAGTATAAATACAATTTAATATTTAAGTATGGTCAGATTATTCACATCCCCAAATTCCATTAATTACAGAGGTAAACATTTTTAAGGCATATCACTATTTAGATATTTTCTCAGCAGTGTATCATATTTGATTACAGATTCTGCTTCTATGCTAAAATATATTGTTCTCTTGTTCATTTCACTTAGTACATTTTAACATCAATGGAAGTCTATATTTAAAATGTGCGTCATTCCTGTCACTGTATACTGCATTAAAAAGTTTTGTTATAGTTTTAAAAATATCTCTCAAACGTTCCTGAATTTTCCATTTGAATGTACATACTGTGTGACCACTATAGCATTTGTCACATCAACGTCTAACACAAAATACTATTTGTTCTGCTGAGCAAGTAGAAAACAATTTTAAAATCTTGTCCAAACCATAAATGTTCCCCTGTTACTTAGTGTAATGTAGTCACACATGTTGCATATTCCACATCTGAATGTTTCTTCGGGTCTGGGGGATAACCAAATGCTTTTTTTTCTATGGCAAATAGTTTTAAACCAAATAATCACTAATGCGGAACACATTATAATATGATGTCACATTTCGTTTTAACATTTCATTTATTATCCATAAATATTTTAGTAATTTATTCTGAACAAAGTATATGGTTTGTCCATATATTATTTTATTCTTTGAACCTTCTTGTCTTTTGGGGCAAAACCTTGTAAGCTTCTGTTTAACAAAGCATCTTTTAGTATTTTATTGTGCTCTCCTAAAACATGTTAACAGATCCATATAATCCTATTTCCTTAACTTGGAAGATATATCTTTACTTATTCGATAAGTAACTGGAGGTTGATTTGACCAAAAACTATATTTGATGTGGTAGTTTTCATTTGATGACCCTATGCCTGGTTACAAACCTCAGTACTTTGCTACACTTACTTGAAAGTGTTGCACAATGCACAATTCTCAGAAAGTATAACTGAAGCTTAATGAATGAATATTTAAAAAGGAACACATGTCTGACTTGCATTTGGACAGCTCAGTTTTAGAAAGAATTTTCAGAAAATATTTAGTTAAGAGAGCATGTTTTCTAAATTGGTCTTTGCCCCTTTTAATGATCATGTTTTGGCATGCTGACCTAGGTCTGGCTTATTATGGGAGTAAATCTAGTTGTTTAAATTGCCTTCCTACTTTTCATTCTTAGCATAACTTCCCACAAGTTAAACAAATATGATTGGTAACTGTACTGAAATGTTTACATCTGTATACTTTCTACATTGAGAGACTCTTTGGTGTGACACAGTTCTGAATATGTCCCCCTGATTCTTTGAATTGTTGCATATGTGTAACTTTAATATTCTACAAATCTGGCTGCATAGGCTTTGCTCTTTGGTTTAGCCTTTTTCAGATTTTTTTTACTTTTAGATTCATTCTTTTTTCTAGTTTTGTTTTTTTTTTTTAATATTTATTCCGCATGAGGATAAGAAATGTCATCTGCTGCAAATCCTGACTGGTTCATTCCAGGGATAAGATTTAATTATGTCATACTCATTTTCCAAATGAAAAATGCATCCCTTGAATTATCTCCTGCTTTGACTTTTGCAGATGGCATTGAAATCCCCTGCATACCATGCAATTCTTCTTAAAGAGGAAACTACGAGCCTGCATGTATTTATTATGATGATTTACATTAGGGAAAATGTGCAGTTTTTGCTCTTATGATGTCAATATGATATGTAGCCACTGTACTGCCTCTTTTCTCAAAGCTGCAGCTTTGGGAATGTTTCCCTTTTGTAGGTTTATTATGCTGTGCCCTCCAGGAAACAAGTGTGATCTGCTAAAACGTCAGTCTCATTTCTTCCCAAGTCATAATTCAGCTATGCTACACCAATATTCTAAAACAAGGGTGAAAAATATCTGCAGCTGCTGTCTTGAGTCTACTGATTATATTTTTAGACTTTTGATACAATGCCATTTGGGTCTATATCAGAACATCAAAGTATTAACATTTCGAATGTTCTGATATTGAACACTATTCAGCGAATGCTAAGAATAGCGAAGCTGCAGAACAGTGAATTCTTTCCTCGGGAAAGAATTTGGTTGGCCGTTTCTGTGGCTTCGATATTCTTAGCGCTGTGGTGGAAAGTTATGGGTTGGGTTCAGGTAAGTGTGCGATTGTTTGTACATTAGGGTTAGAGGCGGGTTAAGTGAGTTAGGGTTAGGGTGTGGGTTAGGCATGTGTGCGATAGTGACAGACTTTAGGGTTAGGGGTGGTTTAAGTGAGTTAGGGTTAGGGTGCAGGTTAGGTGAGTGTGCGATAGTGACAGACCTTAGGGTTAGGGTTTGGGTTAAGGTAAGTGGGTAGATAGTAGTGTATGTTTAGTTTAGTGTAGCGTTAGATGTAGGAATTTAAGTGTATGTGTGTGGTTGCTGTTTGTTTGATGTGCTTGTGTTGTGTGTATGTGTTTCGGAGAAGCAAATATTTTCCATGGGAAAAAATTTGCTGTTCTGAATGTTCAATATTTTCATGTTTAGATGTTTTGGGGCTGGTGAAATAGCGTTCTCTATTTTCATCTTTCGATAATGTGATATAAACGCTGCCATTTGGCTTAAAGTTTAATTATTCTGAATAATTTTGTGGAAAATTACATATATATAACTGATGCTTTGTGTTATGAGATTTGTCTGATTTTGTTGGACTTCATTTTTACCTCATTGATAAGAAAGAATTACATTTTTTAACATCTGTTGTTTTACCTATAAATATACTTTAGTGACTTGCAAAAGGGATTGTCTTGTTTTCAAAGGGTCTAAAGTGGAAGTGTATTCATGTAATGAAACTTAATGCTGTACTAGGGGCCCTCTTACTTTTGTATAACTGCTCTTATCTCTAAGCCTACCCTTAACATCCCCTTCCTCTTTTTAATTATCTACGACCCACCAGTTCTTAACCATACATCTTCACTATCCTTACTTCCTCATCTATTCTCTCACTTTTACATAGCTATCACCTTTGCACATTTCCTTCCAGAGCACCTCTCTCTAATCTTATACAACCATTTCTACACCTAAATAGCCTTACCTTCCTCTTTCCCCTTAAACCTAGAAATGTTGCCTACGCTCTTCATTTGAGTATTCTGGTGGTAAGAGAATATGCTTCATGTCACTTCTATTAAAATCTAGATATGCTTTCTCTGGTAACAATATCTTTTATGGACTGCACTAATTGTATTATTTGTGCAGGGCAAGCTTTTATCTTGTCAAGTAATTGTATTTGTAGTCACAAATATTGTCATTCATGAATAGCTTTTTAAGGATTGCTAGATGCTTATATATGTTAATTCTGAACTCTATAATCCTTATAAATGTTACTCTTTCACTTGGATGTTGCCTAATCCTTGTATCTGTAATGGTTTTCCTCAGATGTTGCCTTTCTAAGGCCTGGACCATGAGTGAAATGTAATATGACTTTTACTACTGAAGTTCTAAAACTCTAGAGTTAATTTTAGGCCCTTAGTCCAATAACAAAATCAAAGATAGTTGAACAGTGAATATGCAATGGGTGTAGTTCATAATTTTCAGGACCAAAATTGTGACTACCCAACATTACAAAAAATATCTTTGATTTGCTCCTTTCCTTGAGGTGCAATGACCATTATGGCAATGGTGTAAGGAGTACTAAGTGAAAACTCCAGCAAAGCTAGAACTTCCACTGAGTGACCTCTCAAACCTCCTGAATCAGAGGCACATGGGATAATTGCAAATGACCCTTATGAACATCAGGTGTTTCAGCTATATGGCGATTCTGATTGCCCATGACTTATTTATTTTTAAGTCGTTTCAATGGACAACTTCAGGCCAATTGGGATATTTTGCAGTCACCCTAATAGTAAAACACCTAATGTTCATAAGGGTCATTTGCAATTATCCCATGTGCCTCTGATTCAGGAGGTTTGAGAGGTCATCTTCGTTTATTTAAAGCTTATATTGCTAGTAACATTTGCCCCAGAGGACTTCGGGTCCATATACAACCCCTAGTGTCTGACATGGACCAGGAATTGGATCTACAATGGTCATCTGTGCAACAACAAACCTCTATGGGGTTTGTAGAGGCCTTAGCGGCCTACTATAATAGATGCATTGACTCAAATTTGATTGAGGTTTCCAAATTGTACGAGGATACCAAACCATTTGAGGGGCAGGCCTGTTATCAGACCTGTTTGCAACAGCTTAGTCAGGAACTATTGACTTTGGAGGGACAACTTAGGGATAGGAAATACATAAGTTTAATAGAGATCAAGCTGATTATGATAGGGGGAGACCATTTGGACCCCATAAAAGTGTCAAATTTGCTAATACTGGGTCTAAAGAAAATGGCCGAGGTCGATTTTAAGGAAAAATGTGTCATCTTTTGTGTGGCACTTCGGGGGATGATTCATCCTCCATGACAGATTCTGAAACACCACTGGTTCTAACATCTCCTACACCCAAAAGCAGCAACTCTGATATGCCTTTATTGTCAAGAGACACAGGGCAGGGCAGAAACACCACAAGAATATCCAATGTGGCGACATTGTTACAAATCATGACCAACAAGTAATTGAGTTCCATAATGTTCTTAATATTTCTTCTCATGTTTTAACTCCAACTGAAGTAGACTTATTGAATAAAGTATTAAGCTTCATCCCTACATTTTTTGTCCCTGAGGATGTCTTTGCTGATGATGTTTATTCCTTTTATCGAACTTTGAATTTGAAATTGTATTTTGATCAATACAATCATGAGCTTGATAATTACTCATTTCATTTCCATAGGTCTAGCTTTATGTCTCCAATGAATCCTACTGTTCATCTTTTTCTTCATAGAGTTCTCAAAGATCTACACCTCCACTATTCAGGTATGGTTGTCAAATCACATAATCTTTCTAAGACACAACAAGATGCCCTAACACAACTCAAGTCTAATAAAAATCTGATTATTATACTGGCTGACAAAGGGGGTGCTGTAGTGGTTATGGACTGGGTCAAGTATGATAGTGAAGCCAAGAGACAACTGAATAATAAACATCACTATATATTTATGCCTTTGGATCCCACTGGGGGTTTTAAAAAAACAGATTAACTGTTTTTTGAATTTGGCAGTGGAGGAGGGGATTATTACAACCTCTATTTCTAAACATTTGACAGTGAGTGATCCCAAACCTCAGTATCTATACTTGTTACCCAAGGTCCATAAATCACTACAGTACCCTCCTGGCAGGCCTATTGTCTCAGGTAGGGGTTCCCTTACGGAGCCGTTGTCGGTTTATCTGACACAATTTTTTCGCCCATTACTTGGGTATGTTAGGGCCCGTATTTAAGATACAACGGAGTTCCTTCAGATTTGGCAAGACACCCAAATTGAGCCAGGCTGGTTGTTATGTACTCTTGATGTTTCCCCCCTTTACACTAACATACCACACTGGGCAGGCTTGCTAGCTCTGGAACATTGGTTAATGATATTGGAACTTTACCCACCAGGTTTCAATACTTTTCTCATGGGATTAACTGAACATGTACTAACCAAAAATATATTTTACTATCAGGATTGTTGTTTCTTGCAAATGCAGGGTACTGCCATGGGGGCATCATTTGCCCCTATATATGCTGATCTTTTCATGGCATATATAGAGAGACAATTGATTTATGATCCCCTTCATAACCTGTATATGTCTGAAATCGATATTTGGCGTCGTTATTTGGACGACTGCTGGTTAGTATGGAAAGTGGATGTTGCTTATTTGAATGAATTTTTGGATTATATCAATGGCAACAAATGGGGTATTCATTTCACTTGTAATTTTGATCTGACTCAGATTACTTTTTTGGATGTTCTGATTAGTAGGAATTCTGATCATACATTTGACACACAGGTGTACCGGAAATTTCCAGAATATAACCCCTTGTTGCATGCTTCTAGTCATCATCCTCCTCACATCATCGCAACATACCTACGTCCCAATTTATGAGAATCAAGCATATTTGCTCTGATTCCAACAATTTTGAACATCACAGGAGGGACCTAGTGGGTAGTTTCTAGGCTCTGGAGTACAAGTCTGGCACCATTACCATGGTGTGTAGGGAGGTGTCATCATTAGATAGGAAGGATCTTATGAGATACTAGGATAGGGTGCATTCTCATGATTCACATATTAGATTTATTACCACCTATGGGTGTAACACACAGAATTTTTTGCAAGTTAGTCAACAAAATTGGAACATCCTGATGGGGGATGTGAGGCTTGCTAATATGTTACCAGAGAGATGCCCGTTTGGTTACAGGAGAGGCAGAACATTGGGTTCTTTTTTTAATCATTACAAAACTGGGTCTTTAGATGTCCAGTCACAGCATCAAACAACACTGATGGGGAATCATCTTTTTGGGTGTTCTCCATGTGGGCACTGTACCCACTGTACCCGGGTGGATAAGACAAAGCAATTTACTAGCAGAAACATGGGCAAGGTTTTTGATATAAAATTTTTTGCTAATTACTCTAGTGAATGGGTGATTTATTTAGCTACCTGCTCATGTTCTGCATTTTATGTAGGACAAACTTCGAGACCAGTGAAATTTCGCATTAGTGAACATGTTAGTGATATTAAAAATAAAAAGGCAAGTAGTGCCTTGTATAAGCATGTTCTGAACATCCTACAGCTAATTTCAGATTTACTATTATTGATTTAATTATTGGTAAGAAAGTGAATAAGGTTGGTTGGCACAGAATATTAAATTCGAAAGAAAGAAAATGGATTATCAAACTGGGTGGTTTATTTCTCCCTGGGCTTAATGAGCAATTGTGACAAACCAATCTTGTTCTGTTTCCAATTATTTGTTTTATTTATAATATGGCTATTTGTGGAAGTTTTGTTACACTGAGGAAGGCTATGTCATTCTTGCTGAAACCGGTCTGTTTGTTGCCATATTAAAATTGGTTTCCATACACCACTTTGGGCTGGCTGTTCTCTTTTTGACTTTGATATTTATTTTTGTTGCCATGTCCTTGCCGTACTTGCTGAGGCTGGCTTGTTGTGTTAATTTGCAATTATCCCATGTGCCTCTGATTCAGGAGGTTTGGGAGGTGGAAGTTCTAGCTTTGCTGGAGTTTTCATTTAGTTTTTCTGATTGTTTTTTCTTTGTGACTTTCTCACTCTTTGTTTTAGTTTGTTATTTGGGATATTTTGCAGTGACCCTAATGGGAATGGACATCAGGTGGGTATAGCAGCCCTGTGTTTCTTATGCTTAGTCAAATACTCTGCTTGTGCTCTGCTGATGATGCATATCCACAGCTAGTGGGGTTTGACTTTATTGGTCTGAAGTTGTCCATTGAAACGACTTACAAATAAATAAGTCATGGACATTCAGAATCGCCATATTGGTGAAACACCTGATGTTCATAACGGTAATTTGCAATTATCCCATGTGCCTCTGATTCAGGAGGTTTGGGAGGTCACTCAGTGAACGTTCTGGCTTTGCTGGAGTTTTTATTTAGTTTTTCTCTTCTGAACTATGTGACATATGATCAGTAGTCAAGATGTTCAGCAAACTACTCATACACTGTTAATGTGAGATTCCAAGCTCCATGTGGTGCTTAAGCAGGCTACTTACACTGCAAAAAGAAGTCAGAGTAATGTGTAAATGCAGTTTACTGAATGAACACCATATGAATCTATACAAACATAAAGGGAGATGATCCGTAGGTAGCAGTGTTTAGCTGCATGTATCAAATGAAATGTAAGTCACTTTAGCTCCGTCAACATTTAAAATAATAAACTTCATATATTACAAAGGGAAAACAGGTCTTTGTACACATGTTGTGGAACATATTCTTACACATGAAACTCTACAGGTCTCCCATTATGTTTCTGTACTTTCACGTGTGGAAATATGTTGCATGGTATGTGTGCAATGACTTACTTTCCTATTCCGGGTAACAGTGTGCAGCTTTACAACTGGTTCTACATAAGTGAAAGAGTACTGGGCCATTCATAATGTGGAAAGAGAAGGCAAGATCACATGTCATTAGTCGATTCTATCATGCTTTCTTTTAGATAGTGTCTTTTGATTACATTTTCCTGATTAAGTTTTATTGAAAACTCATTGACGTTAGATTGCTGTGCTGTGTTTGATGGAGACTTCTTTTTTCTCTGACTCCCAATTGAAATGTGGAGACTCAAAATGATGAGTCCTGATATGCCGAGAAAAAAACAACAGAAAATTCAGGAGAAGAGTTAACATCGAACATTGCTCTTCTCTTTTAAACTTGATTTTATACATTTTATATATATATATAAAGATACACAAACTTACGGAAACTAACTCTGAGATAACCACACTTTGGAGAAAAAGGAATATTCCAAAAAATGTCAATCTTGGTCATAGTATATGTAGGTCTGAATTCTGGCAATACAGTCTTCATATTATGGGACCTGCTCATGCAGGTCCTGATGTTTCAAACAGTTATCCTTTTCTCCATTATTGTGTTACTATGAAGTTACCACATTTAGTGAGAGTCATAGCAGGGGCTCATTTCACAGCCAACTTTTTTTTTTTTTACTTTTGAGCTGTGTTTCATATGATTAACAAAAACAGATTAAATGTAACTCATGAAAAATCCATTCAGGTTAGCACAGGGAAAGCAGCATTTAATGTTTCGCCAATCCAAATCCATTAGCTATTTCAATCAGCAATACAACAAATATTATCTCGTATACGTGTCTAATGTTGAAGCAAATATATTTTGAAGATGGGCAGTATTTTTTTCTTTTTCTTATTTCTTATCCAGTTTGTTGATAAAGTAGGTTTGCTGCAGATCAGTAAATAGTAATTAATAATGACTGAAAGTAGCGGAGCTGCAGGTCTTCAGCGAGAAGGTCTCAGCAAGTTGGTCAGGTTGCACTGAAGAGGAGGTAACAAGCAGGGAGGTACAACTAGAGGAAGCATTTGTGGGAAGAAGGTCAAGAAGATTTACATTTCTGGTGGATGGGGGATAATGTGGTCAAGTGTCCTGACATTTATAAAGTCCAGAAGTCCATGGGTGTATTTGTTGTTGGTAGCATATATCTGTTAGTATATGTGTTTATAACTGAAGGCATCCATAAAAATGGGATTTTGTCTAATTAATAACTTTTCTAACTGGTTAAGGTATTCTTCATGCTCTGAAGGGGTTATAAATAGTGTTCTATAATTGTCTGTAATATGATAATTAATTTTATTGAGTGTAACTAAGACTCCAACCATTTCCAGATTTATATCATGCCTAATCTGGTGAGAGGCAATAGTTTTATTAATAAATATTGATAAGTCCCTGTAGTTGCTAGTGACGCTGAACATAATAGACATTCTAGCCTGGAATAGAAGGGGTGCTGTTTGTGCATGCTGGAACCAGATTTCTGTAACTGCACAATTGCTAGTGTCTTCAAGGATATGAATGGCATTAATGGCAAAGATTTTGTTATTTAGGCTTTTGGCATCTGAAGTGCTGCCATTGGAGGATGGGCATGCCCATCCTAGGGGGAGGGCAATCGCTTGTGTGCACCTCATGTTAATTCTCCAGCAGGGGCTGGGGACACGCTGAGGAGCGTATTCCAAAGGAAGCAGGAGTATTGACTGAGGTCTGTGGAGGTGGAATGATAAGCCAGCACATTCCACGGAACGCCAGCACATTCCACGGAATGTCCGACCTACGATGTCATGGGTGAAAACATGGGGAAGATGAAGTTAGGACCTAAAAATAACAAAATACTCAGTATTACACTCCCCAGGATCAAAGAGATCCTCACCATCCCTGAGCATATGGTGTGGTTAGCTACTGGGTGGCTAAGGTGGGTCCTGTAGGCCTGACAAATGAGGAAAGGATCTGGAGGAATGCTGATGGCCAGCACGTGTGATCCACAATATTAGCAAAGAAAAAATGTATCTAAGCCAGTCATTTTATTTTTAATTTGGACACCATTCTTGGTAAAGGAAAAATGCTGCTCAATGCCAGGCCCTTGTCTTCATCAAGGACATGAGCAGAGAGGTTCACAATGTCTCTTTCCATCCTCCCTTAGGATGGAATGCTAAGATCATTCACCCCTACGTGGGTAACTTTAAGGTCATAACTGTATAATGGGTGATGCAAGGACCTAAAAGCCCTACTCATATCCCTATTTCCTGCACCAGAAAGTCATCTGTAACTTTATCTTTGGTGAGTGTTGTATCTGTATGCCTTAGAGTGGAGTCCTCACTGGGTAAGACATTTTGAGGATGTGCTGCAGACTTAAGAGATCTTAAGGTTGTAGTCTTGCAGTACAGCTGCAGTAACAATAGTTGTGGTGTTAGAGTTTTGGCTACATGGCCAAGGTAAACCAGTAGGATGTTTAAGAGGCCTAGGAGAGACTTAGACAAGGATTTCTTTACTAGAGCGGCATATGTAGGAGTGATGTTGTAGCGCTATGACAACCTATTAATGCTGTGGTGCTGCTTACTGACCACGGGTGCTATAAAGAGATGAGCCTCCAAATTTGCATCACTTCTCATAGGTGGAATCAGTATGTGTTAGAAGTGGGTTGTCAGGAAACATGAAACATGAAACTGCCTCAGAAATAAATAAAGAAAAATAGGCTGAATAAGAAAGATGCTGATGTATGCAGGGACTCCATCTCGACAGGAAGTTGTTTTTTTTCGAGTTAGTTAGCAGCATCAGTAACAAATGTACTCAAAAGTACATAATTTGGGCAAAACTGTGATGGTTGAGGTAGCATGATATACGCAGCTTATTTACCCTAGTAGGGCGGAGCAATTCTGAGTGAGATTTTTATCTGAGGTAACTGGTTACAGTCATAGTTATCCATGGGCACTCAGCACTCTGGGTGTACGGAACACAAATGCAAAGGATATGCTATTGCTTCTAGATAAGAGTCAGTGAAAGAGGAGAGTAGGGATACTATTTGGTCAAATTAACATAAAGGGTGAAGATCTAATGGGTTTCAGAAAAGAAAAAAATGGGTGGGAGAGTAACAAGAGGTACATCGGTGGTTTCTCTCCTAAGCACAACTTTCAGTATACATTGGAAAAGGACTTTAAACTCACTGCAATAAAAATACAAAACAATATTCAAAATACATGAAAACAGTATAAATAATACAAACTAAGAAAGTTGCCTTTCTTACACAGCAGTCTATTACATTCTCTGTATGAGTGACTTTTCTCAGACAGAGAGGTATGGTTAGGGTCATTGGGTCATAGTGGGATTAGTGTGTACAGCTGTGATCCAAATCTTGTGTGAGACCAACAGATATACTATATGTGACATTATTAACATGTCTGCATATTGTTATGGATAATGCAGGCTGTACTGTCTCTGTGCTGTAACAGTATAAGCACATTTGACTTTTAGCTGTAATGTTGCAGGAATGGCTGGCCATCTAAACTACTGCTGGCAGTTTGACATACAACTATACTTTACTGTGAGCTGTATGCTGTTACATCACACAGTGAAGGCGTACAATGTGCAGTACTTGTACATTGTCTGCCATGGTACCAGGAATGGCAGGTTATACATTATCTGGCATAATGTACACTGTATCACAAGAACATAACTTCATCTGCCCCAAACCATGCTGTGCAGTGTTCCCTTATGAATCTTGACCTGATTATACCTGTTCTCACTGTATGTTTCTGGCCTGCATAGCATCAGCAGTGCCTTCAGTGATGATTATAAAGGAAAGTGGGGAGATTAGCTGTCATCGCCCAAGTGGAGGAATGCAAAAATATTTTCTACTGTGATGCAGTTACATAATTTGCTGCCAAATATCCATGCACGGTTTTATACCTCTGCAGGTGTGCATCCCTATTATACTCATCTGTATGGTGCCCTTACATGCAAATCTGTCCTGTATTAATCCCTGACACAGCTGACTCCTCTATCAGATATGGGCATCATGTGGATCATATGCACTATTTCGATACTGGATATGCCCACACTCAACTGATCAATTTGAAAATACTGGTACTTGAACTGGTAGTTAACTGAGTGGTAGCCTTTGTAGCTGATGTACAGACCCCATTTTCTGGTTCTTCAGATATGTTTCTGCATTTATACATACGTGGGTACAGTCTGTTGCATTCGGTACAGATAGAATGCTTACTTTTGAACAGAAAGTCTGGATTCCTTCCCAAAATACTAGGGAATATGAAGTTGTCTTTTATGTGTAATAGCCTGGTGTTAGTGGATACATTTGTTATCTTAGACACCAGTGACTATGATGTGCTATACATCTTTTAGGCATCTAATGTGTAGTGGTTAATAGTATGCACATTTCTGTGCAAGACATGCCTCATTTGGAATATGCACCCTTAGTGCTGTTTTCACTGTTTCCAATTAGGAAAATTGGGGCATGAATGGTTAGGCTTAAAATAGCTTTAGGGCCCTTGGCCCTTTAACCTCCTATGATCATATGATCTTAGGTGTCCTTTTCAAACTTAAACTGGTCCAGTATTTCCTGGTTAAGGGTCTGGTAGGATATCCTTACAGCATTCTGTTGATGCTACTGATAGCTTGTTCCAGCCATGAACATCACATTGCATAACCATATGTCTCAGTTGTACAACGCTATGCATCTTACTGACACTGCATTCCCATGTAGTTCAGTTGCACAGTGCTGCACATCTCACTGACACTGCATACCCATGTGCCTCAGCTGTGCAGTGCTGTGCATATCACTGACATTGCATGCCAATATGCATCAGGTGTGCAGTGCTGTACATCTCTCTGACACTGCATACCCATATGCCTCAATTGTGCAGTGCTGTGCATCTCATTGACACTGCATATCCATATGCCTCAGTTGAACAGTGCCATACTTCTCATTGACACTGCATACCCATAGGCATCAGCTGTGCAGTGTTGTGCATCTCATTGCCTCTGCATACCCATGTGTCTCAGTTGTGCAGTGCTGTGAATCTCACTGACACTACTACCCATGTGTCTCAGTTGTGCAGTGCTGTGCATCTCACTGACATTGCATGCCCATATGGCTCAATTTTGCAGTACTGTACATCTCATGCCCATATGCCTCAATTTTGCAGTACTGTACATCTCATGCCCATATGCCTCAATTTTGCAGTAATGTACATAGTACTGACACTGCATACAATGTGCCTCAGTTGAGCAGTGATGTACATCTCACTGACACTACATACCCTTATGTCTCCACTGCACAGCAGATGTATGCTTCTTTGACATTATTTCCTCATTCAGTACTCCTTTATGTGTTATGATGTTGCTTTTGGAATCAGTAAATGTGTTTGGTACATGCTTCAGTTTTATCCCATAATTTCAGTTTTCTTTGCTTCTGTGAAGTGTAGACCTGTTACATAGTGGTATGCTAAGTAATGTACTCTAATAGGTTCATAGGTTCATAGGTTCATACTAGGCTATCTGCCCGAGGGCATTTACAAGCCTAGCCCATAGTTTTGTGGCTTACGCCACCCCTTTAGTATGGGGAACTATACCCATTATTTTGCTGTGCCTCTGTTGAGCAGTGACACTGAGGTAATCCCTGGGGTATATCTGCGATCTCCCATCCATTGGTCAAGATTTCTCTTGAACAAGGCCAGCGAGGTGCTCTGCCTCACATATACCGGGATTTTATTCCACAGCATAGGGAGTCTTTGGGTGATGAATCTATCCCTCCAGCACGTCCTATTAATAGCCGTGTCGAGGTTTAAGTCTCCCGCCCTTGTGGCTCTGATGGATCTAGATTTTTGAGGTGAAGCATATTCATCAAATCTGGGTTTGACATGGCCTTGTATGTTAGGCAAAGGTCACCTCTGAGCAAGCGTGCGTTTACTGAATAGAGCTGGAGTTCTTTCAGTCGGGCAGCATAGGACAGATGTTTGAGACCCTTTATCCTTTTGGTGAGGAACTTTTGTGGCCTCTCCAGCTGCTGCAAGTGTCGGGTCAGATACATTCCGAATGGGGCATTGTACTCAATCATTGGTCTGATGAGTGATGAGTATAGGGAGACTATGACCTCCCTTGATCTAGATGAGAATCCCTTCATTAATATCTGAATGTAGCCCACTGCATAGCAATGAGCTGTGGTATATATGACAAAATGTCCTAGTACTGTCCTGTTTCTGCTTTAGACATGCTTGTTCATGGATGTGCCAGTTTTCCACAAAAACAACATGCTTTTTAATTTGCTACTGCCTGTAGCAGGTTTTATATATATATATTTTGTTAGGTATCCATTGCTGTTATCTGTAATCCTTTAACCAAGTGACTTATGAATTGATGAGAGGAAACATGAAAAAGCAGAATGTCAGAAATAATAAGATACTGACTCTTTGGATAAGATGCACTGCATTAGAGCTGTTAACCATTATTTTTCATACTTTATTCATATTTTCATATGTGAAAGACATAATGTGAAATGTCTAGATGGGAGACAAAAAAAGTCATTGTCCATGCCATCGATTTCCCTAGTTGTATGCTTGTCATTATGAAAATGTGCATTGCCTTCAAATTTGTGTTAATACTGCCAAAACCAGCTGACCTGCAATCTTATTTATTATTTATTTATTTAACATTTGTTAACCGGGAAAGTCCGACTTGGAACAAAGCCAATTTTCAGTGGTGGCCCGGAGAGAAACGCTCCAAACGCATTTCTTTGTAACATAATCTAGTGCATTATGGGTGATACTTCAGGGAATTCTACAGAAACTGTAATTGATTCTTGTATCATGCCAGTAATATTATGAGTTTTATCTATATCAATAATTTTGCAAATAACCCTAATTGTTCATATTTCTATAAATGTCTCAGGAAAAAAGTACGAGGAAGGCATGTAGTCATCTGACTTGGCAATTGTGCTGCTGAAAGTGGCATTCCGCTTGTGCCATTTCCAAGATACAGAAAGATGTTTTGTGAAAATTTGCAGGAAAAATGCAAGTCTGCAATATTTTGTATCATGATATATTACAATGTTAATAGAAATCCTTTAAATGTAGTGACTACTGTCAGTTCAAAGAACAGTTGTTCCAGGACTTCCAAGATGACTGCACACTGATCAGCAGCTTGGCATCAGCTGTCCTAGAATTAAAAAAAAAAACTGAGACTTAAGGGTTAGTAATTTTGCCAGTTTTAGTAAAATTCAGTTACTGGCCAGTAAGTCCACTGACTGGATATCAGCAAAGAAGAAACTTAGAGAGCCTCAACGAAAGTCAATTAGAAAAGGATAAAAGAAAACATTGACTGGGAAGAATCCTGCAGCTGTTCAGCCAAAAGCAGTTCAAGCTCCAGCTTTGATATAAGAGATGGCTTCCAGTAATTTAGAAGAAAAACAAATCAAATGTGCTTAGAGCTGATTAAACTAAACATTGAAGGAGCATATCAACTCAAATAACAAAAGGCTGAAAAAATGGAAGAAGCTTTAAACATCTATTCAGATGAGCTGATAAAACTACAAAACTCAGATGTCAAAGTGAAGAAAAGGCTGGCTGAGTGTGAGACTGCTCAAGAAGAGATGTTTCAGAAATGGTAGTGTTAGAGGACAGAATGCACAGATAAAACCTGAGATGTGCTGCTGTACCCGGAAGCTGGACAAAATAGATTGTATTCATTTTATGAAAGCACAAATAAACAAGTGGATTGGTATTCGGGTCTATATTAGAACATCGAAGTTTCAGAACTTCGACTGTTCTAATATCGAACCCAATTCAGCGAACATTGACAACATCGAACATTCAGAACAATGAATTTTTTCCTAGGGAAAAAAATTAGCTGTTCTGAAACACATACACACAACACAAGCACACCAAACAAACAGCAATCCACAACCATGCACCTAAAATCTTACATCTAGCCCTACACTAAACTGTACATACACCACTATCCACTTACCTTAACCCAAACCCTAACTCTAAGTTCTGTCACTATTGCACACTCACCTCACCCGCGCTCTAACCCTAACTCACCTACCCCGCCCTAACCCTCACGTCCAAACAATCGCACACTTACCTGACCTGCGCCCTAATCCTAAGTCACCTAACCCGCCCTAACCCTCACATCCACACAATTGCACACTTACCTGAACCCGACCCTTAACGTTCCACCACAGTGATGAAAATAGTGAAGCGACAGAAACGGACAACCAAATTCTTTCCCTGGGAAAAAATTTGGTTTTCTGTAGCTTCGCTATTTTCAGCTTTCGCTGAATAGGGTTCGATATTAGAACATTCGAAGTTCTGAAACTTCTCTAAAGCATTCTCTGTTAGAAGTATTGGATGAGTGAATGGGTGCAACTAAGGAAATTATTTTTTTGAGCTGGGATACAGGATCTGAATTGCCTAGATACAGTATGGACTTGTTATGTTTAATTTTGGTGGCCGGAAAAAAAACTATTACTAGAAAATGGAAATCAAATTCTAGACCAAATATATTTGAATATTGTTAACGTAGATAAACAACTGGAAATGGGATCTTTAGAAAATGATAGAAGCAAATTACATAGAAAAATGGAAAGTGTGGGAACAATAGGTGCAAAATAATGTTTTGGAAGAGGAGTGAGGTTTAAGGGAAGGCAGTATTAGAGCAATTTATGTAATGTTGGATTGTTATACAAAGGAATGCATGGGATATATAATGTTTGAAACCGGTAATATTAATATAGTCTGTTTTTTTTATATAGATGTATGTTTTTTTCTAAAACAGCAATGTTGTTTGCTCTTTGTAACAGCATTCACTCTTCACAAGATCTTATATTCGTTGGGCCCTGGTCTTTATTTTGATTTTTCATAAAAGGATCTGAAATCTGAAAAAAGTATGTAGGCTGTTTGGGGTGTAACTTTCTGCAGGTGCTGAATATACATGAGTCAAAACAGGAGAGTGACATGCTTTTTCCATAATTTAAACAGAACTTGATAAACATTGTGATTTCCATATATGTCATCAACTGAATTAGCTATAACCAAAGCAGGCTGTATCTTGTAATTAAAATATATATTTATACTTCCTAGGGGAAATTTGTCCAGCACTGGGGAACTTTCTCTACTCTTTCTGACAAGTGTACTGGGATCCTTTACATTCAACTCAGAGAGATGGCAGTTAGTGCAGAAGATTAAGGCTGTTAGCTGTTTCTTGCACTACAGGGTTTGATTCCTTCATCCTCAGTTTGCTTATTGTGTGACTCTGAGCAGGTCACTTAACCAGGCAGTGCTCTGGGGAATTGGGAAACTTGGTTAGGCTTTTCAATGGTCTCCAGGACTGTTTGCCCAGTAGCAATCTATGAACCTAGTCTCATATACTGTCATAATTCATGTAAGTACTGGTCCTGTCAGTGAAAGAACCTGCAACAAGTAGGAGAACAAGCAATGTGTTAAAACATTATTTGTGAAGAATTCACACACTTGAAGCTCTTTGTGAATTCAATGGTTTGGTGATGGAGCAATACACATACATAAAAACATAATGCAATGGCATTCAACAGCATGCATCTCAATTAAGTGAATTAAAAGAGACAATAACAGGCCAGTACCTAATAATGCAGGAAACAGAAGCTCAGCAGGAGTCTTTAAAGAAACTAAATGAACATCCATTGTTAAAATGCAAGAGTCTGAAATCTGCTCTGTGTAGTCAAATATAAAGTAAAGTAGAGAGAGTACTGAGGGAAAAGCTATCCATAGAAATGGTTACTGCAAATATTAAAAAATTACTTTGAGAGCTGGCTATTGAGATGACATAGTCACTGACCTCCCTCACCACCCAAAAAACGTTGACCTAACAGCTGTTAATGGTAGTGTGACAATGTGACATAAGCTGGAAGTTTTATATGATGTCTGGAAATCTGGACCTAGCCTTTACTAAAGTAGCAATAGTCACCTTAACAATGACTCTACAATTATATACCCCTTAAGGCAGCCTATGAATCTGTACTTTCAGTCTTTTACTGT
This sequence comes from Protopterus annectens, assembly GCF_019279795.1. NCBI lineage: Eukaryota > Metazoa > Chordata > Ceratodontiformes > Protopteridae > Protopterus > Protopterus annectens. The sequence continues at coordinate 934,881,338 of NC_056725.1, read as the reverse complement.
TTAGAAGACATATGCTTCATCAGAATAATTTGGGATTATGGAGGGGAAGACATGGAATGAATTTGATTAAAGAAGATAAGAGATAGAGTCCAAGAAGATGTCTTAACCTTTCCCACTCCTCTCTTCCAAGTAAGAATGCCCCCTACTTCAACTTACTTGTTAGCAGTAACCCCAAAAAGTACAGCCAAATGAGACTCATGCCTGTATTGTTATTGGAACACCATGCAGCATGCGGTACATATTAAGATATCAGTTATGGGGGATATTAAAGTATCTCAGACGCACTAAAGTTAGAGATACATTTTAATACTTACAGCAAACAAGTGCTGAGGTTAGCATTCTGATTTTGTACAAATATACATTCACTGGTTCTTTATGTACTTGCCTTTTCCCCCAGAAAATGTTGGCTGTGCCCCTCCTTGCAACTACTTTTTCTAAGACACTAAACAAAATATAGCTGAGATTGTGTTGTGTAAGATCACAGTGCAAGTAGTTTATGGAATTTAATATTTCTTCACTGTTGTGTGATCTTAGAGTTGGTATATTTAAGTAGCAAGGTGTATTAAATCAAAAGGTGCTTCAACAAAGCATTAGTTTAAGGGTGTGCACATTTATGCAACCAGCTTATTTTACGTTTTTTATTTTTTATATTTTTTCCCTAACAGATTTGTTTGTTTTTCAATTGAATTGTAGAGGTTATAGGTCACATTAAAGGTGGGAAACATTTTGAAATGATTTATAGTGGTCTCATTTTTTATATCATAAAAACCTGGCATTTTAACAGGTGTGCATATACTTTTTATATCCACTGTATATCTAGACAGTTCAGATCCTGTGTCCCAGCTCAAAAGAATCATTTCATTAGTTACAGTCATTTGCTCTCCGAATATATCTGACAGAGTACTTTATAGAGAAGTTTTACAATTTGCCAATTAATTACACTCACAAAAACCATGTTCCTAATTACCCCTATCTTTCCCATCACACCTACAGCATTTACAATCTATCCAAGGAAAAATTATTTAAAGTCTGCTTGGGGGTAAAAAAATACCTATGGAAACACTTCCAATAAGAAATCTTATGCCTTCTGAAATTTGCTGCTGACTTGGGAGCCATACATATGTCCTCCCATTGTTCTTTTCTAAATTGCTTTCCCAGTCTCTCTTCACAAGCTTTTCTAACCTCCTCTGATTGATTCTTATTATTATCATGCCCTGCTAATTGCCACTTTTTAACAGCAGTGTCTGTTCTAGACTTGAATAAAAATGCTACTAGAGCTGGTTATTTTACTTAGAACTCCCCTATCCCTTTCTCTTTGCCTATATTTTGATGACAATCATTTGGAGGGAAGGCAGTCTCTAACATGCAGTCCAGACTTCTGTCTGGCCTCATCCCACTCTATTACCTTTCCCTCGCTAGTTTTTTTTTTGCCTTAATACCGTGGTTCTTTTCCCAGTTTTCTCCATCAAATTCCAGCCCTCACATGCCTATTTTCTGTGCGCCTACTTGCAGGCATCCCTATTGGCAATCTGCTTTCTCTATTCCTCTGTAGGCTTAGATATGTTAATGCCTTCTTAACTTTATAAATATAGTATTGTGAATGTTTTTTAATTCTCCTTAAGGATCTGTATCCTAAATACAACTCTCTCCTAATTTCTTGACCCCACCACTTCATCATCATCCCTTTGAATTTTAATTTATAACCCCCTACATTTGTTATGTATATGAGCCTTAACTGAGTAGTTCAAAAATACCCATTCATATCAGGTAATCCTAAAATACCTTTTTCTGTGGGGAGGATTGACTTATCCTGCGTAACTCTCATCCACTCCCAAATAATTTTTTCAACTCTTTATTAATTATTATCCACAACTTCTCATCGGGTTGATAAAAATATGCCTGATCTATACATAAAACTAAAGTGATTTTAAGCATTTTCACAGCTTGTTTCTTGCTTTCCATGTACATAAAGAAGAGATTCCAATTTCTCAGTTTTTGTATTATTTTTTATTAGTCTCTTTGCAAGTATCCTTAGCTGCCATAACAAAATGCCTTTTAATACATACATTTAAATACTTTATCTTATAGTGGACCCATAAATATGCATTCTACCGATCCAATCCATGCATGGGTACATAATTTACTGCTATGTCTTTGTTTTATCTTCACCAATTTTATATCATGAAAAATTTTAAATAGTCTCAAAATGTTCCACAACACTAACATGTCCTTTCCTGGATTTATCAAGTACAAAACAATATTATCTGCAAAAAAGACAACTTTTCTTGATTACCATACCAATTATATTCTTGATTTTCTGAACACCTTCATTTCTTTGTCAATGGCTCTAAATATAAAGCAAATAACAAAGGTGAGAGAGCTCTCCCACCTTAAGCTTTGCCTCTGATCCTTTATATATCCTCTTAATTAACCCTATTATTGCATCAGTGAATGCAAATGCTTCCAGTGCCCTACTCATAACATTCCAGCTTACTTTTTCAAATGCTTACTCTGCATCAAAACCCACCAACAACAGTGGTATTTTCTTATATTCTGCATTCCTCTGGAATATCATTGTTTTATTAATGTTATCAAATCTTTGCCTAACCTACACAAAACAAAACTGATCCATATCTATCAATTTTGGCAACATCTTTACCATTCTCTTAGCTAGTATAGACATAAACATTTAAAAAATATCTTGAAAACTCATGGTTTAACATTGAAATGGGTGTATATGAAGTGGGATCTGACCTGGATGGGTCTTTACCCTCAACAGCTTGGATCCAATATGCTGATGCTTTCTCTTCAAAATACTGCTAAACAAAACCTTCCAAATCTTTATCACTTTTTTTCCCTCCTAAATTCCAAACTTACACAGAAATACCATCTGTCCTGAAGACATCCCTGTAGATTCATTATACATAACTATTTTATCTCATCTGCTCTTGACATAACTATTACCTATTGAGCTTCATCTTCTATCCTTTATAATTAAGTCTTCTATAAATATTTGCATTTGTACTTTTTAGTTTCCATAATACTCTGTTTTATATATATATATATATATATATATATATATATATATATATATATATATACATACATATACATTTTCATAACATTTCCATAATCTCTCTTGTCATATGCTTTCTAAGTTTGGTGACAACCCTTTCTGCTTTCTGTTGCCTAAGTTGTTGTACTAAAAGTTTTTGTGCCCTGGAGTTGTTATCAATGATAGTTGCTAAACATCAATCTTTCTAAAGTCACGTATATTATGCAGATACTCCCATATTTTGCCTTTAGCACTCTGCAGTTGCTCCTCTTCTTGTTTTGTGGGATTCCTTTTATTCTGATATACTTAACTTTTGTCAGCCTCTTTAAACAGTTCTCATTATTTCTTAACCTTCTCCTTTTCTCTTTTATTTCTACCCTATTTTTAAGCTCCATTTTCATTCTGTCTCAATCACTAGCTTCTTCTTCTTCTTCTTTCAGCTTTTCCCGGTTAGGGGTCGCCACAGCAGAACTCCTGTCCGCTAATGATTGGCAGTAGATTTTTATGGTGCTGAGGTGCCAGCCCGATGCCCAACCTTCAACGAAGACTCTCCCATTCACGCATGTCTTTCGAATGCCACTCGACCACAGGGAGGACATGCAGACAAATTTCTATCTTCTCTAATAACTCATATCCACTACCCATTCTTTAAATTCCTCTTTTTAAATCAGGTAAGTAGGAAAGCATGAGTGTCTCAGTTTTACTTCATTACCCTTTTTATCTTTGTTTTTATCAGTGCATGATCTGAAATAATTATTCATTAATTCATTAATAAATAATTATAGGAAAGTGAGGATGGTAAGAAACAGGAGCGGTATGTATAAATTCAATATGTTCAGGTACTGTAAATACATGGGGGTTGGCCATACATTTACGGTAAGGAACAAGAAATACAAGATAAGAGGTAAATTTGATTGCCAAACAGGTGGTTTACATGGCAAATTGTATACGGTACTCAGTGTTTTACATCAGGAAGACCGATAGAAAGCTATATGAAAGGGTATATGAGCACACCTACTGTATGGGGAAAAATAAGGTAGAGAATGCCTTGGCAAGGCATACTTTAGAATACTCAGGACACCAATTTCAATTCTGGGTAATTGATCAGTTTCAGAATGATGGAAGAGGGGGACCTGACTCCCTCAGTTTAGAAAGGTGTGAACTTATTTGGCAGTTGAGGTTAGACTCCTGCCGTTACCCTGGGATTAGTGAAATAAGTTTGATAATGTGTATTCTAAAACTGAGGAGTCTAATTAGATAAACAGTAGGCTCCAGTGCTTCATCCCATGAAACCACAAACAGGACGAAACAGAATTAACAAAATACGATTAAAACAACCACAGTATGGTCTTAATAAGTTTTAATAATTTTTAATTTTAGATCCAAATAACTTGTTAACTTTAGACCAGAGTTAGACATAAATATTTCTTGTATTTGTCTCTTGGTCTATATAGTTAAAATAAATAAAGTGCTAGTTAGCCTTGCTTATCACTATGGTTTTAAATAGTGTATGTGTGTGTGTGTGTGTGTGTGTGTGTGTGTGTGTATATATATATATATATATATATATATATATATATATATATATATATATATATATATATATATAGTAGGCAGCTACACTACCACTATAGTTTAATAAGTGTGCACACACACATACAAATATTTGAATCGAGGAAATTTGCCTATCTGATTAGTCTATGTATTTATTTTAACAGATTTTAAGAGATATAAAAACGTCAAAAAATGGAAAACCTGGTTTGTAAACTTTTGTTTTTATGATGAAGTTAACCGTTGTGGCTTAACGAAAAGTGGATTTTATGTTTAACGCTTAAATAAACGCTTTTTTTTATTAAAACAACAAACGCTACTTTTAACTCATTTAGTCTGCTGAAGTATTGTTGAACCAACCCAGGAAGTTCAAATTATGCTCAGTTGTTTATTTTTTAACAGTTTGTCCTTTGCATATTAATGCATGCCAGTGTAATCTTTCTTCCTTGCCAATAGCCCCTTGTCGCAAATCCAGCATTATTGTCTTTTTCCCTGTTCTTTTGCTATTAGAGCCCCTCTTGCAATCAGTATTATTACTTCTCTTTTTCTTTGTCTTTGAGATTCTGCTGAATGTCCATTCTGAAATTCTTTTTTGTCAAATTCACATGCTTATTTTTATTCACCTATGTCTCCATCAGCATTGCTATTTGCACTTTACATTTCTTAATATAAATCAATACTCTTTCCTTTTTGTCTATACCTGTAACACCACTTACATTCAAAGATAATATGGACAGATTCACCATTATGAAAGAAAGCTATTGCTCCCTATTTCTAACTTTTGTCTTACATGCACACTTTGGCAGGCTGATCATTTATATGGTTGTTTCTCCTCATTTCCATTTGAACCTATATCATATTTGTCAAGACTTTTTTTCTTTAGTGAAAATCCAAAACAAAAAACTAAATATACTTTAAGTACCCTACGTCTCCTCTTAACTTAAAACAAACACACAAAACTTTGTGCATATTCAACAAATTAAGTTTAACTCTTCAGATAGGAGTAATTGTCCTAAACTGAAGGCTGCACCCACAGGCATTACCTAATGTACATTAAGGTTAGATATGCTAAAACACATGTTACAGCCTGTGTTCTCACTCACTCTGATTGCTATCTGTACTTTTCTTAACTTATTCCCCTTCCAGATGTGTGAAACATCTTGTATGCTTTCATAAAACATTACCTTTTGATCCCATGAAAAGGTGCACTGGCTATCCTTAGATAAAACTAAATTGTGCATTGTTCAACAAAATGCATTAAAATATTACTGCTGCTGGGGAGGCTACTATTTCTTAATCATTTCCCCCAATTTCAGACTTTATTTTCACTAAACTACTTGCCAGTGTACCTTTAAAAAATGTGCAGTTCTCTCAGCAAAGAGTGTTAAGAACTCTCAAGATTAATTGCTTACACCTGAAGACAGCTTGTCTCCAAGTAGTAGCAGTAGTAGTCAACAATAAGAAAAAAAATCTAATAGCTTTGCATATATTTGAATTAATTTTTCTGCATTTTACTCAGAACACAATATGCATGCATGCCTCCCACTGACAGAATTTGCTAATAGGAAAAAAACAAAAATAAATACACCCAATCCCACCCTAGCAGTGACTGGTCACTTTATGAAGTTTGACTCCCGTATCCTAACTTCTGTGAGCCAGTTGTCTATCCAGTGGGTGACATAAAGGTTTTTACCTAATTTTGTAAGTTTGTCAACAATACTTGTGTGGGATATTGTGTCAAATGCTTTGACCAGGTCAAGGTAGGCTGTATGCTCCATTTTGCCCACTTCCATTGCTTTGGTGATCTTCTCAAAGAAGTCCACCAAGTTGAGTTGACAGACATGCCATTGACAAAAAACAAACTGAGTTAAATCCAGTGTCTGAAGGTTTCCTATGACTTTATTTATCAATTCCAAGATTATTCTTTCCAGGGATTTGCATATGAGACTAATCAGACTTATGGGTCTGTAGTTACCTGGGTCTGTAGTTAACCTGCCCTTGTGCAGATGGATGACATTTTCAGACCTCAATTTACTTGGCATGAAGCCTATCTGACAGCTGTGGGTGAATAGTGACTCTAGTGGTCCTGATAGGTCATGTTACTTGCTATTAAGGAGGCATCCTGAGATAGTATCAATGCCATCAATGCAGTATTCTTGGCTTTGGAAAATACATTGACGACCTGTTGCCTATGTTTTCTAGTGATAGTTGGGGGAGTTATGACTAAGGGTATTTCCTGAGGCATGTCTGGGGGATAGTGGGGTAAAACTGGAGCTAAATATGTCAGCCGGTAGATTTGCTGTTTCTTCTGGCTCAGTATAGGTGGCTCCATTTATAATTAGTTCAACACATTGCTGTTTATTATCTTTGAGGTTGTGGATATAGCTGAAAAATGTCTTGTGATTGCCTTTGGTATGAAAAGTTATTTTACCTCAAATTTTGGTTTTGGTAGACTTGATTCAACCCCTACATTGCTTGTTTAGATTGATGAGGGAGATTTTACCTTGCTGGGTATTGCACTCTCTAATTTTTGCCGTGGTTTTATTCTTTTTGTTGTATAACTTGTTGATGTTGCAATCCCACCAGAGTGGCTTGTTGTTTGAGTTTGTCCTGTTTTTATACTGGATAGGTACAGCAGTCTCTGAAGTTCTTAACATAATTTGTACAAGGTTTATGTGAACAATTCTGCATAAGCAGTCATACTTTTAGGGTTTGGGGGGGACTTGAAATTTCACCAGGGTATCACTCAGTAGTAGGAAGTTAACTTAGAATAATTCCTAAATGTTCCAGGATTAGCTGGGATCTTAGGTTTTATTTTCATTTCAGAGGATACAGCTTTATGGTCTAACCTGACCAGTGAGGACATTACACTGGGGTACAACATTCTCCCATGTTTGTGAGGACCAGGTCAAGGATGTTAGCTTCTCTAGTGGGTATTTGGACTAGCCTCTCCAGAGTGTTTATCTTTGCAATGTCCAGGAATCTTTGGACCTGCATGTTTGGGGCATTTATGATTCCAGGTTTATAGTGGTATAGTTAAAGTCAACCGTGACTATGGTGTTTGAATGGGGAGTGCCTCTAGTACATTTAAGTATGTGTTATGGGTTTCCTGGGACATGGAGGGGGAATCTATACAATGAAAGGATATGGTGTGGTGTGGTATTGTATTGTATGATATGGTATGGTATGGTATGGTATGGTATGGTATGGTATGGTATGGCATGGCATGGCATGGTATTATATGGTATAGCATGGAATGGTATGGGACTTTGTCTGTTGTAATCTGGATGTGGAGAAGCTCAAGCATGTCATGCTATCTGACCAGCTTTGAGGTGTATTTGCTTTGATGTAAATTGAAACACCTGCACCTTTTGTCCCTTCCTGTGCAGTAGCTGGTCTAAATGTGTGGAAGCTATTATAGACTTGCCCTGCAGGGGTGCTGTCTGCCGCTTTAAACCATTTCTCAGTAACTGCACAAATGTCTGCATTCTCCAGGGTGAGGAGAGCTTGCAAAGAGTGGGGTTTCTTGATTAGACTCCTGGGATTAAGCAGTAAAACATCTACAATTTATTGGGTTTGTTTTGCTATGTTGGAAGTTTTATCAGTTTTGCAATGCCTAAAAAAGGCACTGTAGGGGTGGAAAAAAGTTTAGCCAATATTCAAAAACCTACATGAGACTGGTGCAGACCATTCCTGGCAAATCATCTGTCAACTATATCCTCTGAAGCTAACAAATATTGTAACCCCTTCGAATGGCACCCTAAACTAAGCCAGTTATTAATAATTGGCTCAGTTTATGGTGCTATTTGAATGGAGGCATCCTGAGATATATCAGTGACATCAATGCAGTGTTCTTGACTTTGAAAAGTGCATTGAGGACCTGTTGTCTAGTGATAGTTGGGGGAGTTATGGCTAAGGGTATTTCCTGAGTCGTGTTTGGGGGAGCATGGGATAAAACTGGGTTTGTTTTGTTATGTTGGAAGGTTTATTTATTTATTTATTTTGTTTTATTTTACTTTTGTTTACCGGGATAGTCCAACTGGGTGATAGCCCATTTTCACTGGAGGCCCGGGGAGAAAAACTCCAAAGAAAAATTACAGACATTACAGAAAAAGGAATTTCAATTAAAAAAATAGTATTACCAGTTTCTATCAATTTAAATGATGCACACAAATATAACATGATGTAGGATACACACAACAATTAAAAGATAATGTTAATGTTAATTTCTAGCAAAATTTAAAGGATAGACACAAATACAGCAGAACATAAAGTAACAGTTTCTAGAAAATTTTAAAGGATAGACACCAATATTACAGGACATACAATATGTACTCTATTTGAAAATAAACCCATGAGTATACAAGACCATAAAGTACACTAAATAGGAGGTATACAAGGTCATAAAATACACACAATAGAGAAAAGTTTGTTTGCAGTGTATATCAGTTCTAGAACAACCCACTACTATACGGGGTCATAAAATACTCGCAAAAGGGAATTGTTTGATTCCAGAGTGTTATAGATGGGAGGTAAAGCATACTAAATTTAGTATATAAAGATGAAAACAGAGTTGTAAATAAATAGGAAGCCTGCTAAGGTGGAAAATGTGTAGTTACAAGGATGAATTACTAGTTGGTAGGATACATAGTGGAATCATAGATACCATAGAAAGAAGGGAGGGTAGGAGTTGAAGGAGGAGGCAACAGAGTTGGGGGAGAGAATGATTGATGAGATGGAAATAAATACAAGAAATGTATGATGAGGTGATTAGGTGAGGGAAAAATAATGTGTGGTAGTAGCAGTATGGTGTGAAATATGAAGCTGGAGGGAACGTTTTAGATAAATGGGGGGGCAGAGGCTAGAGAAGTAAGCGCAGGAGTAAGGAATATGTGTAGTTGCTAGATAAACCATGAGTGGTACAACAGCAAAGGCAATTGTTACGGAGGAATTCTTTTAGAAATTTTTTAAAGTGAGATGGGTTGAAAGTGGTTAGGACTGGTTGAGGGATGGCATCCCACATCTTTGAGATGTACTTTGAGTAGAGGGAGCCACCAGGTTTATTGCTGGATTTAGTGATTTGTGGTAAGCATTTGTCAGAGGATTGGAGGAGGCGAGTGTTAGTATAAGGTTGGAGCAGAGTTTGAAGGGTAGGATTTTTATCAGGATGATGTACCATTCTGTGAGCAGAGGTTATTTGTGTATAAGTCAGGTGATTGGGAAGTTCTTGCCAATTTAGTTGATGTAAGGCAGTGCAGTGGTGAGACCTATGTGGTGTGTTGGTGGCAAATTTTGCAATCTTATTATAGCAGCTTTCTTATTTGCAAAGGTCAGTTTTACTCAAATTAATAAAGATGGGAGAGGCATATAACAGGGTGGAGAGTAGGGTTCCTATTATATAACAGAAGATGCAATCCTTCGAATGTGTCTTGATCAAACTTGAAAGCACGAAACAACAAAATAGCGAAATGGCATATAAGTGATTTCTTTCCCTGGGAAAGAAATTGCTTGGCCGCCTCCATTACTTTGCTGTTATCGTCACTGTAGTGCGATCTTGGAGTTGGTATATTTAAGTAGGGGGTATGGGGGGTGAAGCCCCCCACTTTATGTAATGTTTTGAAGTTTTAATTTTTATTTATTTATTTATTTTTTTGTGGAACAAGCTTTCACTTACATGGGGTCGATAAATCAGCGTTCACTTTTTTAAGCATTTGCTGATTTATTATAGACCCTGGACTTTAGATGTGTATGTGCTGTCTCTTGTCTAGTGTTGTTAGTTAGGAAGACCCTAACTCTATACAGTGAGCCAAGTTTTATGTGTGTTTTCTTAATGGACTGTGATAAGTGTAAATCAAATTTCAGATTATTGTTGATTAGTACACCTGCAACAAGAGAACGTAGTGGAATCTAGGATATCCAAAAACAAAGTTCAGCAAATGAAAAGATGCCCAATGCTGAGAGTAAGAACACTTTAATTCCAAAAAACAGATAAAAACAAATAAAAACAGGTAAGCGCTTTCACGATTGCTCACTTCTTCAGACCTTAACAAACAGTATGAGAAAACAGGCCTTTAAATACAAAAAGCTTCCAATTAATTAAAAACAATTAAAATTGTTAGGTGTTAACACTTATCAGTGTACTAAGCCTCTCTTCTTTAGGAGAGGCTTTAAAGCAACAGCACTATTCAAACCAGGTGGCACATATGATTTAAAGATGACAATCCATTTTAACTCAGCAAGTTCAGTCTCATTGCTCAAATCCCCTTCCCTTAAACTTTCATTTAATTTCTGTAGTACCAAGAACTTAAAGCTGTGACTCATACCAGCTTCAGATACATGTTTCTCTAATGCATTTATTAGTTTATTATTTCATATATCACTCTGATGCTGCAGAATCCTGTCCTTAAACATACAATTTGTCTTCCCTATATAATATGAGTCATATACATTACACTTAGCCATACAGACCAGATTTTTCGTACAACAGTCTGCATAGAAGGACAAATGCATAGGATCCATGCTTAATGGATGCATAGTCAAGTGTGTAGATCATATATAACTGCATGCCTTACGGGACCGGCATGCATGAGTGCCCTTACCCTGGGAGGTGAGGTGCCTATATGTTTCAGTGTGCTTATAACAGAGTTTCTGTTTTAAGTTCTTGGTATTTTTAAAGCAAAACTTAGGAACTGGTTCTATATGTTCACTAATAGAGGGATCAGTCATCAGGATGGATCAATTTTTCTTTATGACTTCACACACTTTATTAACCTCTGCTGAATAGGTCAAACAGACCCTATTTACACCCTTGGTGCTGTTTGCCTCTGTGTCCCTCACTATACTTGAGGAGCTGTCAGAGAAGTAGGGTTTTACTTTAACACCAGCCAATGTATTCAGTTCTCTAATTTCCTTATCTATCTCACTGCCCTTATAGCCCATCTTCAATAGATCTGCCTTTAGCACCCTTAAAGCTTGCTCTAAAGAGTCAGCATTAGTATGCAATCTCATGCACCTAAAAACCTGATTTTTAACCACGTTCCTAGTAACATGGGATGGATGCATACTAGAACGATGTAAGATGTTATTTTTCCTGCATGTTTTCCTATACATTTTAGTGGAGATGTTACCTAACATATCTTTGCTGACAGTAATGTCTAAAAAATCAATATTGCAGAAAAAGACAAATAATTAGTTGAAGTCTCTAACATGTCCACAAAGGCTTGAATCTCATCCATAGTACCATCCCAGACAAAAAATGTCATCCACAAATCGCTTATAAAACATAACATGTGTTTTATATAGATCTTTATTGAAGACACATTCTTCCTCCCAATTGGCTAAAACTAAGTTTGCATACGTGTTGGCACATGCTGTGCCCATTGCTACCCCTACAACTTGTAGAAAGTATTCTGACTCAAACAGAAACAATTATTCTCTAAGATCAGGTCTAGCAGGACACAGATCATGCTAACCTTAGAGTTAGAGAAGCCACCTTCTTTAATCAAGAATTGCCTAACCTGCTTAATCCCATCCTCATTGGCTATCACAGTAAACAGTGATTTCACATCCAGAGTAACAAACAACATTCTTTTGATGTCATTACTAGATCTATCCCTAGCCCAGTTGTATAAATGCTCTAGAAACTGTTTATTATCTCTCAAAACTGTATCAACTTTGTCCAATACGCCTCTCAGTTGTTTGTCGACATATATTGACATTGGCTCAGTGAGCCATCCCCTTCCTAAAACTATGGGGCAATAGGGAGGATCCTTGGTGTTTTTGTGCAGTTTCGTCAATCCATAGATCTGTGGTATAGTGGGGTGCTCTACAGAAAAATAAGTGTAGAGAGAATAGTCCATCTGCTCTGTCATTAATAAGTCATACAAAAAGAAATTCAGCCTGTTAATTATACCATTGAATTGAAATTTCTGTAATGACACATACACTGTTTTGTCATACAACATATCATGCATTTTGTCCCAATAGACAGACTTATCCAACACTACAACTCCACCTCCTTTGTCCACTGGTCTAATAACTAGATGCTCTGCTCTAACCATTTGATTCAGTGCCTCATGCTCATTAGGTGTTAAATTAAAAAAAAAATATTATTTTTGTCACTAAAGGACCTCCTTAAGTCATCCTCACATAACTTAACAAAAGACTCCATAGCCAGAGAGTTAACTGGTGTGAATGTGTCAGGTTTCTTAAAAGTGCTATAGACTCCAGTATCACTACCTGAAAAGATAGTCTTCAACATAATATTCCTGGCAAACACTTTAAGATCTAAAATCATCTCCACAAGGTCCATTTTCATGGCAGGTATAAACGAAAGGCCTTTGTTCAACACAGCTAACTGTTCTATTGTGAGCTCACTAGATGACAAGTTAAAAAACAAATTATTCACTTCTGACTGCGTGTCATAGGGGCATACAGTTATATATGGTCTACACACTTGATTATGCATCCATTAAGCATGGAACCTATGCATTTGTCCTTTTATGCAGACTGTTGTAAGAAAAATATGGTCTATATGGCTAAGTGTAATGTATGTGACTCATATTATATAGGGAGGACAAATCGCATGCTTATGGACAGGATTCTGCAGCATCAGAGTGATATATGAAATAATAAACTAACAAATGCATTAGCGAAACATGTATCTGAAGCTGGTATGAATCACAGATTTAAGTTCTTGGTACTACAGAAATTAAATGAAAGTTTAAGGGAAGGGGATTTGAGCAATGAGACTGAACTTGCTGAGCTAAAATGGATTGCCAACTTTAAATCATATGTGCCACCTGGTTTGAATAGTGCTGTTGCTTTAAAGCCTCTCTTAAAGAAGAGAGGCTTAGTACACTGATAAGTGTTAACACCTAACACTTTTAATTGTTTTTAATTAATTGGAAGCTTTTTGTATTTAAAGATCTGTTTTCTCATAGTGTTTAAGGTCTGAAGAAGCGAGCAATTGTGAAAGTGTTTACCTGTTTTTATTTGTTTTTAATCTGTTTTTTGGAATTAAAGTGTTCTTACTCTCAGCATTAGGCATCTTTTCATTTACTGATTAGTACACCTAGTAGTTTTGTTTGTGCGATGACTGATATTGTGGTGTTGCAGTTGTGTATTTGGAATGGGGTGGGGGGATTGTGTGATTTGCCAGGGTCAAAGAGCATCAGCTTAGCCTTAGAGAAGTTCAGAATTAGTTGAGATTCAGAGAGACATGATTTGACAGTAGAGGAGGACTGCTGGGTTGTGGAAACAAGTTGCTTTAGGGAGGATGCTGTGCAGATAAGAGTCGAATCATCTGCATATTGTATGACCAAGGCAAGGGGGATTGCTAAATGGAGATGGCTGGTGAAAATACTAAATAGTAGGGGGCCTAGAATAAAACCTTGAGGAATGCTCAGGTTGACAGGAAGTAGGGAGGACAGTTCCTGGTGCCATTTGGTGGCTTGCTGCTGCCTAGATATGTAGCTATGGTACCAGGTGAGAGAAGAGTAGCTAAGTTTTAGGGTGGCAAGTTCATCAAGTAGTTTCTGATGGGAGACCATATCAAAGGCTTTGGGGAGATCTAAGAATATAGAGGAAACTAGTTGTCCGTTATTTCTGTGTTGATTAATGGTATTTGTGAAACTTAGGATGGGACTTGTACTATGGTGTGGGTGGAATCTGTGATGAGTATGAGATAAAAGGTTATTGGTTATTGGATAGTTTAGAAGCTGCATGTGGATGGATTTTTCTAGACTTTTGTACAGAAGTGATAAGATAGCAATGTGCCTGTAATTAGAGATCTTGATAGAGTTACCCCATTTGTGCTGGGGGATTATATAAGATATTTTCAAGTTTAAGGGGACATAGTGTTCTGAGACAGAGCTGTTGATCAGTTTAGTCATGGGATAAGCAATAGTGTCAGCTGCTATTTTTAGGAAATGTGTAAGTAGATTATCTACAGACAGGGTAGCAGGTTTAAGTTTTTATAGTGAGTGTAGGAATGGATTTGAAGGTGAAAGTGTCATTGGTATTCCTAGATAGTGATGGAATAGTGGGAGGAAAGTTGAGTTGGTGCTTGGTGAATGATCATATGGAATCTGTAAAGTAAGTGTTAAATTGTGTGGCTATGCTTTTGGTGTTGGAAGTGGGTGTGGGTGTATTGCCAGGGTGAAGGAGTTTATTTATGATGCTTCAGAATTTCTTGGAGTTGCTGCAGTGCTCTTGCTGTGCAGCAGAATAGTAATTCTTTTTGTCGAGTTTAATTTGGGATTTTGCTTTGTTCCTAAGCTGGTTATATTTTTCTAGGTTAGTTTGATTTTTGTCAGTATGCCAGAGAGTCCAGGCATAGTCTCTCTCTTTTAATAGTTTTTTGGTGTCACTTGTTAGCCATGGAGCATGGTGAAATGTTATTTGTGTGGTTCTACAGGGTGCTAGCCGATCTAGAATATCAAGAAAAGTGGTGTTAAAGAAATGTACAGCAGAGTCTAAGGGAAGAGTTTTGAGAGGAGTCTAATCACAGTTTTGTAAACATGACAGAAATATTTGTGAGTTAAAGCTCTTTTTGTTATGGATTAGGCAAAAACAAGTTTGCCTGTGGGGGTTAAGATGACATCTGATCAAATAGGTGGAGAGATGGTCACTTAATTTATTGGAGAGGCAACCTGATTAAGGTTTATTGTTGAGGAGACACTCCAGTATTGATTCCCTTTTGGAAATTTTGTGAGTTCTAGTTGGGGTTTGAATAACCTGGCAGAATCCATAAAGACTGATGAAGTTATTGGGATTATGTGTCCAAAGAAAACCAATCAATATTGAGGTCACCCATTATGATGGTTTCTTGTGTATAAACTGAGGAAATCCAATGTAGTATTTCCTCAATTGTATTGGAGTTATTGCCTGGTGGGATATAGATGGCTATTATGATTAGATGTTTATTAATGTTGATTTTAAGTTTGTTAAATAGTATATCTGAATTATTAAAGTTTGGATTATCAGGGGGAATAAGTTCTAATTTTAAGTTTTACTTCTCACAGTAAGATGCTGTCCGGTTCGACTCTCAGCTAGATCGTCTTCTGCGTGAAGACATGCATGAATGAGTGTTCCTTCGTTGAAGGTTGTGTGTCAGGGCTGGCAACTCGGTACATAAAAATCAACTGCCAATCATTAGCGGACCAGAGTTCCGCTGTGGCGACCCCTAACTGGGAAAAGCTGAAAGACACAACAGCGACAACAACAACAACAACTTATACATTATGGCTATGTCCCCTCCACGCTTGTGTTTTCTATTGCCTCTATGAATGTTAAACCCAGAAGGAAGAATTTTGTTGTTTGAGATTTCAGGTTTGAGCCAGGTTTTGGTGGACTTTGTTGACTATAATTCTTAGGTTCATGTTGAGTAGGAGGTTGTTAGCGCTATTTGGCAAGTTAGGAATTCCATGGCAGACAGGATGGATGGAAGGGATGGGTTGTTGTTGAGTCTGGATAGGGCCTGGGTTAAGGTATATATCTCTGCTCAGTTTTAATTGAGAATTAAAGTATATTAGAGGTTTTGAGAATTTAGAGAGAAGCTTGTTATACCTAAGGGATATTAATGTTGTTGAGTGGAGTTGGAGGCATTTGTATGGGAAGTATGTGATATAAGAGGAGTTATAGAGGTTTGAGGTGATTTCAGTGTTGATGTGAGATGATGGAATGAGAAAAGGATAAGTGATGGTGTATTAGTTGAATTGGTTGTGTATTTGGTGCTGATAAGAGGTTAGATGATTAGCAAAAATAAGGAGAGAGAAGCTAAGTATATAAAATGTTGGAATGTTTAGATGTGAGATGTAGGTAACAGAAGGCATGGTGTTGACAGAAAGTAAAGCTTATTTGGCTTAGGACTGAGAGAGGTGAATAGTTAGGAAGGGGGGTGTACTGGTTGTTGAAACGCAGCTAGAGTGATGTGGTATAGTAAGTTGTATTAATGGAAGAAGGGAGGATGTCACAGAAATGACTTTGTGAGAGTAGTAGGTAATAGAAGGGAAAGTGGATGAAAAACAGGGTGAAACAGTTGTGAGGAAAGGGAAGTAGTAGGTTATGATAGACAGTGTTTGTGGAAAGAGTAGTGTGAGGAAATTATATGAAGGTATAAAAAATGGATGTAGGAGTGAATGGAAGATGAAAGTAAGAGGGTTACATTTGTTAGGAGGATATAGAGTAGGTGGGAGTAGGATGTGTAGCAGTATGTAATAGGTGAATAGAGGATGGCAGGAGTGGCTATGTATAACTAGATGTAGGTGTAGTCAGGGTGGATGGGATTTTGGGGCAGGGTAGGGTTGTGGAGTGAGCATAGCAAGGCTGAACGGAGTGGGCTGGAACAGATCATGGGAGACGGGAGTGGGTTGGAGCAGATCATAGGAGACTGGATAGAGAACAAGAAAACAGTCAAGAGAAGCTTTGCTAAGAGAGTTGCTGGTAATCCTATGCTTATGGCTGTTTAATAACCAGAATTATAAGGTAAAAGAGAGAGGCTATGGGCAGGGGAAAGCAGAGTGGAGGTTGGAGGGAGTTTAGTTAGAGAAGCTAGTGGGATAGTACTGAAAC